>NC_058339.1:35025231-35328261 GCF_905475395.1 Chrysoperla carnea
TTATGATAATGTTGCTGTTGTTCAGCACGTTGATGGTGATAATACCTATGTTGTGACTGTGATTGTTGATGGTGACTATTGTGACCACCGCTACCACAACTTGGTGACGATAATGAATGTTCACTATTATTATCATTTGATTGTTGGCGTTGTAACTGTGATGAAGATGTAGTGGTAGGTGGTGGATCTTCAAATTGTTGTAACCATACATATAATTCTTCTAAATCACGTAAGCTTTGTTGACGTTCAATACGTTCACGTTCTACACGTTCTTCATCTGTTTCAATTATACCATTGTTTGTTGTAACGTTATTATGTTGACGTAATATACTAGATGGTGCAGCAAATTCTTCCATTTTACTTGCGCTATTGTATGGATTATTATGTAAGAAATGGGTATGTTTTCGATTTGAAATGGTTTTTTTGGGCGAAAACGTTTCTAAAATATTTATTAATTAAATTTAAATTAAACATAGAGAGTTGTACTGACCGAGTAATTAAAAACACAGAAAAAAGAGAATTTCGAAAATAGCGGAGGGAGGTAGACGAATTTGTTTGTCAACATTTCATTCAATAGTCAATAGACTACCTAGCGCATTAAACGCTAGCTGAAGTTGCCGCAAGATGAGACAAGGATATTGTCTATAGAAGTTTTTTCTATCGTTTTGACTGCCTAGCGAATATCTGTTGATTATCTATCAAAGATTGTCTATTAAAGTCTCGTCTCTCGTTGATGAATTTTTGTATCGTGTCTTGCAGCATAATGAAGCCTTTTTTCATATTTTCGAATTCTATTTTCCTTCAAAGTACAAAACATGAAATTTATTATTATTTTCTTTACAAAAAAAATTGTTAAAGAATATGTTTCCAGCTTCGTCTATTTACAATTTCAGTAAAAAATGCGAAAATACTGAAAATAAATATACAAACTGATACAGTGATCGCTTATCGTTGAACCAATTGGCCAATAAATAAATTTATTTTCCTCCGAAATTCATTTTTACTATCAATCGCATGTTTTTCCGCACAACCGGAAATGGAGTAATATTTTAGAAACATTTTCTGTAAATATCATTTCAAGTTAAAACAAACCTATTTTTTAATTTTCACACACAAAAAATAAATATTAAGAAATCACATTTTTGTTCACTTGATTTTTATTTAAATTAAAAACAGATCACTCTAATTTTTTTTTTTTGAATAAATATTTAAAAAAAACTGATATAAAAAACAACCTTCATTTTTAATTGTTTGTATATTAATTTTGACCAAAATATATATAAATTTTTTTCAGCCATTTGATTTTATTCGCATTTTTATAAGCAATCGTTAGCTCACAGTTTTGATGTAGTAATTATCTTTTAATTATTTACATTATTTAAAAACCAGAAGAAAAAAATGTTTGTACGTAGGATGATGATATGTTTAATTTTTCAATAATTTTTTTTTAGATATTTGTTTATAAATTGTTATTATTTCTTTTTTTATTGCACGGGGTGTGGACTGTGAAAAGTTAATTATTATGGTATAGATTTTGGATGAATAATTAATAATAAGTAATATTTTTATTACGCATAATTGCATATCAAATTTTTTTAATCATTATTATATAAGTATAAAAAAAGGTGGAATTGTTATAATTAGACAGTAATTAATATCGAAATAAGGCACCACCTTAAATAAACCTTGAAGAAAATAAAAATTAGAATGAGAACAGATAATTTTATGGGAAATTTAATAATGGAATGAATATAAAAAGAATTCACAGATTACAAACGTTATTTAGGCATATTATGCTACGTTCAGGACTTGGAAATGTTAAAATACAAACGCAATGTTTTTTCTCCGGGTGTTTTTGTTTCTCTTTTGAAAAGTTGTTTAAAACTATGTAACTTTGAAATTATTATGTAAAGATAAAAATAAGAACAGTTTGGTTATAAAACTTATATGCAATCTTTTCATTTTTGTAATTTTGTTCAGCAGCTAATTAATTATACTTTATTCAGTTACTCGGAAGAGTTTAATGTATGAATCACATTTAGACACGATGTCGAAAAACTTTTAAAGAAAATTAATTCAAAAAATGCATAACATGGTTCTCCATAATGTTACAATTACATTTTTAAGAGTTAACGCGATGAAGTGAATTCTTATTTTAGGAAACGATAAACGTCGACTGCGGACAAAAAGTACTAAAATAAATTCGTAACAAGATAAATGTGAACTTCAAGAGATAATTTTTTGCGCATTCTAAATAGAAAAGGTATCGGTTTAATTTTATTTCTTTTTAAATTTTTGTAATAAAAGCTTCTCTTTTAAAATAACTTTTTAAATTAAGACTAAAAATGAATTCAGTTTCTCAAAACTGCCATCATTTTTGGGGATTATATTCTTCAATTCGCTTGCACCAAAATTCTAATTCGATAAGAAAATTTAGTTACTTTATTCTGAGAACTTTTTTATTGTATTTTCATTTAGGTTAAAAAATAGAGCGAAAGAAACAAAACCGAGTTCTTAATTTCAGAGATTTTATGAGACAAAATATAAATAATTAATTTAATAAGCATTCTTCTACTACAATCAGATTTTATAAATTGTACAACAGGATAAAATGTTTAAAGAATACTCCCCGTAGATTTTCTAGTCAAATTTTTTTTATTAAAATTATCAATTATTAATGTATTATTTATTCAATCGAAAGTAATTAATACTTCTCAAACAGTAGAAAATATCTGTATTGGATTAATCATCCCCCTGCTGAGTATTTGATTGGCTCAAAATGTCATGGCTGTGTATTTTAATTACTAATAGACAATTAATTAAAAAATCATCTCAGATAATAATATCCTATTAAGGAAAAAAATCATGTTATCATCCATTACTAGTTTGATCTTTTTTGTGTACGAAAACTAATTACGCGAGTCATTTAAATGTATACAAAAAATACAAAGTGAAGGACAAATATAAAGTCAATTTAATATCATTTAAAAATGGTTAAGTAATATTACATTAAATGGAACTAAATAATGAATTGTAGATAAATAAATTAAATAGTTATTGGTACTTTATTCATGGCAATGACATGGTTTAATTTATGTTTTCATTGTACAAATGTTAAGTACATTTTTTACAAATTTTAATTAAAAATCGTTTAATTTTAATTAGATTCCTAATTTAGCATTAAATACACAAAAAATACGCTATGAAAGAGCTGGTTTATATAAAATGTATTTGAAAGGATTTAACAAATGAATCTAATTTTGGGTAATTTATACTATGACAAACAGAATGCCGCGGGACACTCGGTAGGAATTATGTTCATTTCGCTATAAAATTTAAAAAACACGCGCTTAGGGAATAAATACACATAGAAACGGTAATGAAACAGAAAAGGTATTGTATAAAAAGGATTGTAGGTTCACAATAAAATGAGACAAACCTTCATATGAACATCACCTTCATCGCGAAAAAAGAATCTTTTATGAATGCTCATGGAATGGTTAAAATATCAAATAGGACTTTATCATTTATAGAAATGTTCCGATTTATTATGACAATTTTTTTAAATAAGTGATTTTGACTAATTTAAGGTCCTTTATTTTATTTTAATCGGGTAGATAGTTGTCGTAGAACAACTGAAATTATAAAATACATATTTATTTAACTTATTAAATTTTTCTCAAATGAAATTTAAATATTATTTGAGATCGATAGGATAATAGAACGACCTGGCAACGAATGGAGTTCATTCTGTTATATAACATGACAGCATTCAACAATAGATAACAAATTCAGCAATTTTCTTTTCCAATGTACCACATATACCTAATTTTTTGAATTGTCCCTAATAAAGTAGAGAACTGGGGGCCTTAGGAAGTAATACGATAATACGATGGTTCATTCTCTTCAGGAAACTTCACATTTGCGTTTGTTTTTAAATTATTTTGTGCTTAGATAATTTTAGTTAGAAATGTCTCATTTTCATTCTATATTTCATTTTTCCTACTCAAAATTTTAAAAAAATGATCGAAAATTTAAACTAATGTCAAATAATATAAAAACGGCTGTAATTGTGATTACTGCAATATTTTTTTATCATAATTATACAAATTAAAAAAAAATATTCTATCGGTTATTGATACCAAGTAATAAATGATATCATTAAAATTTAATCATTTCTCTTGAAAAATATGAATTGAAAAAATAATAAATCAATTTTAGGAAAAGTTATGTCTATATAAATAATACAAACGAATGTAAAAGAAAATTTAATTTTAATTATTCAATTAATTATATTCAATTAGAATATAAATTTTAACACATCTATTTTTAAGCGATGATTTCATAGTCAAATATATTTTACTCTTAATATGCATAATTAATATTGAGAACTTCGAGTTAAATTAATCGCATACTTCAGAAAAATATATGACTATCATAATGCATAACTATTAAGAATTCCTTTAGCTTCTAATTCATTTTTAGAAGAGTGATTCATACAAATAATTAGTTTCCGGGTTTAATTGATTAATTTTTCATTTAGTTCGTTCATTATATCATATTTGGGATCGATTTAAAAAGAAATATGTCCAATTTTTGGGAAACATTGAATTAACTTTATCGAAAAAAATCGCAGTCATAGATCTTGTTTAATCAATCCATAAGTTGTCAAAAATAACAAGTTTAGTTATCAAAGAGGTCTAAATTGAAAATAGCTTCAGTGCGAATAAAATGCATAAATTTTTCTTTTCATCATTGTACTGAAATATTTTTTACGGATTTTTTCAAGGTATTATAAATTTTTTACGGTTTTATTGACAAATTTTTTGATAAGATTCTGAGAAGAATAGAATACATTTATTATCAGTCAAGTGTTTTCTAACGTCGTTTCTCGAAGAATTTTTATTTATTCAAGGGTAACAATTAATTTATTTATTTCGATCTTTCCATGTATTTCTTTTTTTCTGTGAAGTATCCAATTAAGTTTTTTTAATAACATTTTATGTATCGGATAATTTACTGGGAGTTACAAAAAATACGAGTTGCTATTCATTTTGAGATTTCGTACATTAAATTTAAACTTTTGTTTATCTGTTGGTTTACAAGATGGGTCATACGGACCCAAGACTCAATTGACCTATGTTGCTCATTTACGAACTCTTTACGTCCTGAGCACGCTGTAAAACTGATCTTTTTTCGTTGTTGAGTTATCGTGATGACAGGGGGACAGACGACAGACAGACAGACAGTCAACCGGAAATGGACTAATTAGGTGATTTTATGAACACTTATACCAAAATTTTGTTCGTAGCATCAATATTTTTAAGCGTTACAAACTTGGGACTATTTCATATACACGGCATACAAAAAATAATAATTGTAAATTGTGTCTTTTAATATCATTACTTTTTAAATTTATGAGTATTATTTCTAGGTATTATAAAATACGCGTTCTAAGTCCTTATATTTATTCTAGAAACAAGCATCGTTTAAAGTAAATGAAATAAACAATTTTAATTTATTTTAAGTATTATTACTGCATATGTTTGACCCAATCTTTTCTTCTTCGATTGTTAAAGTTCAAAAGAGACAATTGATGATTCAAACTTGTGGCTATATTCAAACAAACAACATACAATGAACATAAATTTATATATTCATTAGACAATTCTTTTTATTATTATACTCATCCTGCAGTAACTAATTCAACGAAATGTTTTGTGACTTGGTTTACAAAATATATTCTCAGCATGCTTTTCACTTTTAAATGAATATTAAGAGGCCTATTTCTTAGTGTTCAGAGGTATGGAAAGGTTCTCCTAAAATTATTATACTTTTTTAAGGACGTTAAAACAGAATCGTGTTACAGAATCAGATTTAATGTTTTTAATTTTACAATCATATGGTAACAGGATTACGTGAGTGTTAGTTACATTTACATGCGACATGTAAAGGTTCCACTCGTGCATTATAGTTTTTTCAATAAACTTTCATCATAGATTTTCAGTTATTGGTTTCAGAGATTGGGAGAGAAACCATAGAAATTATTTTTAAACTATTGTATATTTTTTGTTTTTCAGTTTTACAGACAATATTTATTTATCAAAAATTCAGCATAAATATGGTGGGAGCGCAAATAAATGTATATATTTTCAGATATGGAAATCGTTATTTCTGAAAATCCTGGTCATGATTATCAAATAAACTTATTATTGTATTGTCATTGGCCCTAGATAAGTTTGCCAAATTTCGAGTAAATCCGATATTTTGAAGGTCGAAGTTTTGTTCAAAATTTCCGTTACATACTAACATACGTATGAAGCTAATAAAAGCGTGATAAAAATGAGCCACTTCTTTAAGGGTCTAATCATTCCATAGACCATTATTATTTTTTTTAAGATTTACCCCTATCTATGACTGCCATATTGATTGTTTTACGTTATAAGTAATTTGTCCAAAAAGTACTTTATAAATGAAAAAACATTGTTATTGAAATAAATACTCGAAATAAAATTGTATATTAAGAAATTCTATTTAAAAAATACCATTAAAAATATACAACAGAATTACATGTCGCAAAATATCGATATTTCGATTCCAACGCGATCATCGTCAGTAGCAAAATTTATTCATATATCACATTAATGTGTTGCAATCGAAATATCGATATTTCGAGACATGTAAGTCTGTTGTATGTTTTTTAATAATATACATATTTTATTTCAAGTATCGTGGTATTTATTTCAATAACTATGTCTCAACTCTAAGTCAACAAAAATTCATACTTATAGAGAAAAACGTTCTTTTATTGCTACACTCGGCGCATAAAACACCATTTGTTATTTTCACTAATTTTAAATTTTATTTGTCCCATAAAAGTAATGTATGGAGCAACATCCGGATAATTATTCCTATTCAAAATAATATTTTAAATACAAAATCGTAAAGGAGTACATACATATATTTATGATGATTAATAATTTTAAATAATTTCTATTTATATCTATAATAACAATTTTGTCACAAAACTAATGTCACAACAGACATAAATGAACTCAAACTAACAACATGTGGTTTTTACTATGTACATGTATATGTTTTATGTGTGCATGCATGTATGTTTGTTTGTATAAATATATGGAAAAGAAGGGAATGAATAATATGATATCATGGATAAATAATGTTTATCGTTTTGAAAAGGATGGCCACTGTTTAATAATATGTAAATAATCATAGCATTTGTATACAGAGTGTCACAGAAACGATAACTTTCAAGACTCATTGATAGTTTACTCAAACAGTAACAGTTGTGATGGGCTGGTGTAGCTCATGGTATATGCATGAAGGAAGTGCACTCAGCCTCTGAAATTGAGGAAATAAAATTATCAGTGGAAAATGTGGTAAAACACATATAATTTATCACAATGGGTTCCATAGCCTAACTGTGTCCTTCGTGGACAGCCAATATATAGACTAACCTTACTCAAACAGTATCGTAGAACACTCAGTATTCTTTTAGTTGGTTGCTATGTTATTCTTTTTCCGTTATTATATAGCCGTAACCACGATACAAGGAAAAATAAGAACCAAATTGAATAACCCAACGACTGTCATATTTTAATTTAGCATTTCTTCCTGCCGTTAAGTTTGCTGCCTGGGCCTGGCAGTGTATCACGACTGCTGCTGAGCTGTCACAGTGGTGAGGAGGAGGAGATAATGTCACATGTTCTCTGTCACTGCCCAGCTCTTGTCATGAGTAGATAGACTTACTTGAGCCAGCCTCTCTTTTACGACCTCTCCGACCTGGAGTCTGTTGACGTCAAAACGCTCCTGCTGTTCTTAAACAGCTAGCTACAAATGGTTCATGGAGTAGTGGCCGGAGATGGGCCAGCCCTTTTTCGATATCACAACGGACCCTATGGTCTAAATGTGACCCATCCCAGGTAGCCACTCTAACCTAATCTAACCTTACCTACCAATAAAATAAAATCTCATTTCAAGTTAAAAAATGTGAAATATATATATATATATATATATATATATATATATATAAATTAGAAATAATATAATAGAAATTAAACAAGTGAAAACAAACAATTGACTGAGTTAATTGTTGAAATACCATGCATAGTCAGTGTTGATTTCTTTATCACATTACACATACAAACATGTGACACATACATAACTGATAATCAAGTATATATAGTACATATGTAAATGACTTTATAGGTTTCTGCATTGCCGACCGACATTTAGTGTATAGTTTGTACACATATTATAAAATTTCCGCCTAATTGGCGTCCTCACGGGTAAACATTGATGTTTACGAAAAAATGTTTCAAACAAAAGTTGTATAATTTTTGATAAGGAACATTTTTTACATTTAAGCTTTTGCTCTATCTCTAACGGTTTATAAGATGGGTCCTACGGACCCAAGACCCAATTGACCTATGATGCTCATTTACGAACTTGACCTACCTCACTTTTTACGTCCTGAGTACGCTAATTTCAGCTCGATATCTTTTTTCGTTTTTGAGTTATCGTGTCCACAGACGGACGGACGGACGTACGGACAACCGGAAATGGACTAATTAGGTGATTCTATGAACACCTATACCAAAATTTTTTTCGTAGCATGAATATTTTTAGGCGTTACAAACTTTGGACTAAACTTAATATACTATGTATATTTCATATATACATGGTATAAAAATTAAGGTCGTTATTTCGGGTCGCTGAATGCGTCTTTTAAAATTTTTGAAGTTTGTAGTCAAAAGAAAACTCTATCAAAGAATTTTAAATTATCATAATTTATAGATGGCTTTTGAATCTCAAAAAAAAGTTTGGTAGTATTATTTTATATTTTTAGTAAATTTACTCAATTTGAGAAAGAGACTTTCGATAGTGATTGAAATGAACACTATACGTCCAATTGAATCTAAAAAAAGTCAAACCCATCAAATTAAAACACTAGTGATAATAGAAATCGGAATTTATTATTACAAATTCATTTAGTTTTTGTAATAGAGCCTTACGTTAAAATAATAGAGTCTTAGATTTTTAGAGTTTTGTTCATTGATTTTCAAAGCATTTCATGGTGAATTTGAATAGATGTGGAAAAAAGTTGACAAATTTTAATCTTCTATATACATTTTTTTTAAATGAGTATTGCTTTTCGAAGAATTTTATGGTGAATTCTATATACAGATTTTTTATGAGTATAAACAGTTATTAGGTAATTTTTCGAGTTTTTCTTGAGTACCTGAACATTTATCAAATTAAATCATAGGTGTAATTTATATTAAAGTTATATTATGTCCATTCGATTATTTTAAACGTGATGATAAGTTACTATCTCAGTATGCCACACGTTATTAAAGCACACTGTAAATAAGTATAGGCGCCTAAATAAATATTTAATTGAATAATTGACAGAGAATATATTTTACATATATTTATAAGAAATATGTCATAACAATATACATATTTAACAGCTGATATGTATATCAAAATTGACAAGATTATTATTTAAGGTTAGATGCACCAATCATAACAATTAATATTAATGATAAAAATCAATTGATTCATTTTATTTTCTTGGCTTAGTTTTTATAAAAATTGACGTTTTTAAGGTTGAGTATTATTTATCTTTTTTAATAATGCACATTTTTTTTAATAAAAAAAAAACGTCGATTACTGGCGCCAATCAGTACTGAGAATTTTAATTGTTATAATGGGATTTTCCTACTTGGTAAAAGAAAGAAAACCACATAGCTACAAGAGATAATTTTTGTCCAACCAATAAGCGGTCATTAATCTCGGTATCAATGTAACTGAATAACTGAGGAAAACAAGAGAATATAAACAATGGATTTTATCTATTAAAACTAATTTATAGGTAATAATTTTGATGGAAAAATATTTTGAGCTAATATCCATAAATAGTGTTTGAAAATCTCAACTAAAGACTTATTTGTAAAATCATTGTCTAAAAATTTGTAGATTTAGTAATAATTTCATAATAATTGCGTAATTATTTACCAGGTTGATATATTTTTAAGTAAATTTATTTAAAGAATTAGTTACTGCAGTATATATATAAATAAAACCAATCCTTAATGTTGTGTAAGCTAAATTATACAGAGTGATTTTTTAAAAAGTGTCCAGCGAAGTTGAAAAGTGGAGTTTTTTTCCGGGAATGATAAAAATGTGCCTAGTTTATTTTCCAAGGACGCCTTCCGCCCATCAAACGATGGTCAAATTTCTTTTTAAATGATATTATTCATTTTTTGTAGTAGATTCTGATTTGCTGCCTCAGGAAATCAAATTTGGTTTGACAATTTCTTTTTCTAGCCCGTAATTTTCATTTAATGATATTTTAAGAATTTTCTAGGTGGAAACATAAAAATACCTGAAATCAGGTGCCAGAAATTCAGGTTTAGAAAAGCAATTTTTTCGTGCAAAAGTTGCTCTTTTGCGGCAAAGAAGTAAGAACTTAAAGAATATACAAAAATATGAGTATAGTTCCATTTGTTAAAAAACTATTGACAAGGTAAACGGTCACACTTTCGGCTCAAAATTAGGAAAATAATACTAGATATCACATTTTTTTAATAATTTCCGAAATAAATAATTACATATTTTATTGTTTTCTGGAATTTCAATACATTTTTGAAGAAATTAGCAGCAACTTTTTAAAAATTCAGCTTGTACACAATGCCAACGGTTATACTTTTATAATTATACTAAAAACCAAAATAAAAAGACATTATTCCATTTTATAAATTACAATTTCTGGTTAATTAAAAAACATGAAACTTGATAACCAATTACTATTTTAAGTAAGTTTTGTTAACAAAAGTAAATAAATTCAATACCTATAAATAAACTTTATAAGTAATTAAGCAATAATTTATGTTATGAATTGAACGTAAATTTCAATAAATAATACGAAAATATAAAATTTATTTATACAAAGACTTCCTAATTATATAAATATTTATGTGAAAATTTAATTAAATTGAAAACAAAAATTTTATTAATAAATTTTTGAGTTCACAACTTTAAAATTAGTAATTTTAAAACATTTAAAAAAAAAAATAGGTCATTAGTGACTGACTCAGTTTAAAGGTGTTAAGAAATAAAATATTTCAAATATTGTTATAGGTTTTTAATAAAAATTTAAGAATGGTTGTTGCTGTTTGCGCGGTAGCATTGGAATTATTTTAACGTGTGAATTATTTTAATGAATGAATTAGAATCAAAACTTACTTTAATGTTAAAAATACAATTATTATACAGGAGAATGCATAAATAGATACACAATGATAAAAATAGTTGATTTGTATCGGGTTTTGAATCTGTCTATTGATAAACTATCAAATATAGTTGTAAAAAATATTTTATTAAACTAAAATTGCTTATTCTCTGTAATTCAAATATTTTCTATTCGGGGTGAGAAATTTTAATTTTAATATGTTATATCTTTATTTTTTTGAGATTATAAATTTAATTTTCTGTGTAGGTATGTCAATTATAATTTTAGCGTACAAATCGACACGTTTAAGAATATATAAAACGTCAGTTGTTATAAACATTTGACAACCAATATTTCCTTTCATATAATAACTCAATTCATGTGTATATCCTAATATTTTGTAGTATAACAAAAGGTTAAAAAATATATTTGGGTTATGAAAACTAACTTTTGTGTCTTTGCAGTATCTTGGGTTTACTTTCATTGAATACACATACGAAACCTTAGAATTATTGGAACCAATTATAATATTACAAATTCAACTAAGTTTAGACTATACAATCGCTATTCTGCGAAATATATAGGAAAACCTATCTCAAAGGTATCTCTACTTTTTTAGAGTAATAGACTCACTTGTATATATAAGAAGAAACTGCCTGGCTGACTGACTGATCGATCAATGCACAGTTAAGCCCACTGGGTCTAGAAGTATGAAATTTTGCGGTAACGTTTCTTATGTGACGTAAATGTGCACTAATTTTTGGAAGAGAGGGTTGACAATTTGTATAACACTTGGTCAATTTTGAAGTTAAAAATATAAAAATGATGTATGAGCTCATACATCAAAAGTTTGCTCATTCATTCGGTATGATTTTTTGAGACCCATTTCTCTTCTTTACAGATGTCAAAAGAAAAGAACATTTAATTTGAAAATTTTAACCAAAATTATACATTTGATTGTTTTTCAATTAATTTCTGTTTTTAATATGTATATGGAGGTTACGTGGCGTTTATACAGAAAATTTTATTCATAAATGTTAAAAATGTAAAAATATTGAAAAATTACTCAGAAAGTAACTCAAAATTTTTCAGAACTAGTTGCTTTTCAACTGATTAATGTTTGTCTATGTTGAATATAATATTTTTTTCTCCTTAATAGTTAATCTCAAAGATTAAAAGCTCAAGGAATTCGTTAGAAGAGATCGATGTTCAATTTCTCTTAAGAAGTTTTGTAAATTTTTATAAGTTTCAATATTATTATTTAATCTTAACCTACTTGAAATTAGTAAGTAAGTTTATTCGTATGTAGGTTTCGATAACAGAAATAAAATTTGTCCCAAATCCTTTGTCAACAGCTGACATAAATATTTGGAATAACAAAAACAAACATTGTTTAAAAAAATTGATATGCAATATACATGAAAATTAATTATTAAAACTTTTAAAATATTACAACATTTAAAAATATTTAAAAGAACGAATTAAGCTGAGACAGCCAAATATTACTTTAAAAAATTAGACCCACTTCACAAATTTTGTTTAATTCAATTTAAAATAACATTTACAATAATATATTTAGCATAGAAGGGAGGGGTGTCACGAACAATTTAAGTACTTTAATGAATTTAAATAAATTTAATGAACTAATTAAATTAAAAATTTTACACTACACAAAAAAAATATATCACATAAATTTCTCACTTTTAATAGAAGAACACATTAATATAAAAAATATAATTAAACACAAAACAAAAAAAATAATAAATAACAAGAAATTCATAAAATAATAATAATTATGATAACAAAAAAAAAACTATTGATAAGATTATTTTTAAAATTGCAACACAGTATGTGTAAGAAAAGAATATACACAGTTATGAGACGGATAAAGTGACTATACTGATATGGTGTGTACTATCACTTCACTGTTAACCAAATACACAACACTCACATGTGTGACACATGAAATAGTTTCAAACATAAAAGTCAAGTGAATTGAAATGTCAGTAGAATGATGCTACAACTGACGGCTACTGTTGTTGTCAAATATATACTTTGGTTCGATGTCCTCCGTCGCATATTGTCACACTAACAACAGTATACTAGGCAAAAAGAGCTCGTAGACAACGATGCTACTGAGAGAGCAGTTTGTGCGAAACGTTGTCGCATCAACATCATATGAGTGTCTCTATGTCTACATTGAGAGTTTAGTTAGTGTGGGTGTTCTAAACTAACTAACATTATAGTGTACTTGTATTGTACATACAGCAGGCAATGCCCTGGGGCTTGTGCGCATCTTCACATATACGACGGACGTACGACGTCCCACTACCACCCGACGACGGACAGACGCGGGACACGACAAGCGCCGTGCTAGGTCAATTAAAGTTCATAATGTATTATTATTATGTTTTAACCACTATTATAATGAGTCGAGGCGAACAGTGGTGACTCAGTGGACACGACCATTTATAATAATTTTGTAATCATAATAGATGAATTGCACACGTATGAGATGCATTTTGGTGGTGGAGGAGTGAAAAAAATGTAGAAAAAAAAAATTAAAACCCAAGTTTTTTTGTTCCAATATTTCATATTATGTGGTTTTGTGTTTAATTAAGCTCGTTAGTGAATCATTTTATAAATTTTGAAATATATATTCATGAATAAAGCATAAAAAAATATTAAAAAATTTTCATTGAAAATATACTATACAGAATATATCCAATTTTAAGGGTTCCGTAACAAAAAAAAAAGCAAGCTACTTTCTATGCAAGAGGTACGGAGGTACCCAACACAATTTAAAAAAAATGTTATACCAATTCGTATACAGTTTGGCTACCACCTCGTCAGCCATTTAAAATATACGAAGAAAAGTTTTTATGGACATTCTTATGTATAAAACAAAGAGGGAATGTACTGTGTGTGATTCACGCTGTATCGAATGTGTACAGTGATGTACAAGTGATAAGGTTGACCAGCTTTGTTCATGTATACACATATACAACTATAAATCAAATGATATGATAACACGCGCATCACACACAAATTATTGTCTGAAGATTCTTTCTTTGTCTTATACATAAGAACGTCTATAAAAATTCTTCTTACTTCATACATGTTAAATTGCTAACGAGATGGCTGCCAAACTGTATAATTAATTATTGTAAAATTTTTTGTAAAAATTTTCTTCAATTTTATTAATTACCAAAATTTCCAGTTTCTTAATAATAACAGAGAAATTTCAAGTTTAATACTTCCCACTTCCAACACTCCAATTTCTCATCCCATTTTTGCAACTTTTTCAGCACATCTTGATGTTATTACGCAACATGTTCAAAATTGTTACACGAATTTTTTTGTAAAATGATGTTTTTATATCATGGGATAATCATCAATATAATAAACAAAGTGTGGACCCAAGGAAAAAGTTCACAGAATTATTGATTTTAGGAGAATTCTCATTCGAGGAGTGATTCGGGCAACTAATAAAAAAGGGAAATAATAAAAGAGAACTTTCTATATTTTGGTAAATTTTTCCACATTCCAGACGTTTAATCATCCAGAATTTTGTAAACAACTGTTTATTTTTTGCACTATTTATCTGAACATCCTGTCAGTTTAAGTGATTTTTTTTAACATTTGAATAATATGAAAAGGAAATATCGGTGAATTGTACAAACCTTGTAATTTTTGAATGATTGGTTGCAAATTGTTCCTTACCTGAAAAAAAAATTAAATTAGTACATAGTGTATACAAATGCGATTAAAAATGTTTGAAATCTCATGCAATAATCATTTACTTGTATCACTTAAATATTAAAATGAAGCTACAAAGAAAATTAAAAATTTCAGTCATTTTCATAATAGTTAATTACGATGCAAGTAATATAAGAGCATCGATCACGTACGCGTGCGAAATTTGCACAATGAATGCGTAGTACAATTTGGACAATCGTCGAAGTACGTTCATAATACTTTTTCACGCGTAGATCGTACAAAACTTTATCTACGTCTCTTAAATGTGAAAATAAATAGTAAATATAATTTACAATTTGTCATGAGTTATTGAGAAAAGTTTTGATTTTGACAGTAATTTGGCTAAGTCGACTGGTTGAACCATTGAAAATGAGTGGGTTAAGTAGTTTTTATCTCCCGGCGTAGTTCAATTCTCAGATGCGTAATTTTATGTTATTTATAAAAGCATAAAGATTAAAAATTTTTAAGGAACACCAAAGTAATATGAACCTCCATCAAAATTAAAAAACGGATTTATCGCATCAAATATTTTTTAAGCTGTGATTTCTGTTTTCTTTCCAAAGGAAGCTATTCTCAATTTTATGTAAAGCAACGATGTTCCATGTGGTATTTTTATATTATTAATAATTACAGCTCAAGTTTAACACAAATCTAAATCATCCAACATTATTATAACATATGTGGTGATAGGATTTATTTATGATGCATATACATTTACGATTCAATTCGATAATTTCGAGACAAGACAAAAAACGAAAAAATTATCGAGCATTAAAAGTTTTAATATCCTGGAAAAACTAGAATTTTATTTGCAACTATACTTTTTAAAGTTTATAAATCAGATTTTTCTAAATTCACATAATCATCTTGTGGCATAAAAGATCAAACCCATTATGGACAATTCATACTGTTTGTGTTAGAAGCCTTCAAATCCTAGGATATTTTCCCCAAACTAATTTCGCCAACACTTTTTAATTTACTTTTTAATCTGTCACAGTAGCCTGAAATAGATTAAGGCTTATTTTCCAACTCGTGTAGGTAAAATAGCTTTTACGGAATAAAGAAACCATGAAAAAACATATCACGTAAATAAAGAAACCATGGAGAAAATACAGATTTTCTGAATACGTTCAATTTTTTTGATTAAGAATGTAACTTAACAAGAACACATATAGATAGATTCACATTACAAAAATGATCGTAAATCAGTCTTCATATAACAAATAAATGGCCCACAGTGGCTTTCCATCACTAACAATACATATGCACTTGTGTGATATATTTTATTACTAGACCACTAGTACCAATGCATTTACTAGCAGATAGTAATAGGAAGTTTAATCCCATTTGCAAATACTCCTCTTTTTTGAACAAAAAAATATTATCAATAATTCATAGCTGTTAAAAGTTGTTAAAATATATAAAGCATTCGGTTCCAATTTAACACTTCTACTACGCTGGCGCCACATTATTTTATGAATTTAAAGAAAAAACTAAGGTAAGATTTTATATAGCACAATGAAATGGAATACATGTGAATGCAAAAAGTAAAGAAGTTTTAAGCGATTAATGTTAACAGTAAATTCAATTTCTCGATTGCAGCAGACAGGCAAAGAAGTAACTTAAATTGATATTTTAAGAAAAAGAAATATATAAAAAAGAAGTCAATGTATATTTCCATAAATTACGGACAAGTAAAGACAGTTATATATTATACAGTCAAAATCAATATCATTTTGCGATGGTTTTTATGGGAAAACTTTTGCAAATGTTCAAATGTTTCTTGATACGTTTCCTTATCAATTTTCTCCATATATTTGGTATTTCCCTGCCGTATAGAGTGAAAATTATTATATTATAATAGAAACACCAGTAGAAAGTTGTAAGGTTCTATACAACTACAAAGCACAGCTCCACACAGCTTTTTTGGAAGCATGAATATGAATCCCGAAGTTTTTAATTCTACAAATTTACTTTGAATGATGATTTCTAGGTTTTCAATCGTTTGTAAATTATTCACATTAATTTTCATTTTTCAAACAAATTAAAGTAAAATAGCTCAATTTTTTTCATTTTCGCAAACAAAAATATTCGTATAATGTAATAATGTTAAGGTAACCATGGTCGAGATTTTCAACAAACCTTTAATGTCTAACCTTCAAAATGAAGCACAATTTACTTAAGTTGGGCTATTTTTATTTGAATTTTAAAAATAAACTCTCATTGAAAAATTGATGATCTCTAAACAGACCTATAATCTTGCAAGAAAAAGAAAGAACTAACTACTTTTTGAGTACTTATATCAATTTCTATATCTTTAATTCGCAAAAAACGAGAAAAACTTTCATGTTTTCTTATAAGGCTCTTTATTTTAACCTTTTGGAAACTTATTTAAATTATTTTTCGAAGATAGGGCATATCATAAACTTTATTCAGTAAAAATACAGAGCAGACAAAAACTTGTATAAAAGCGAAAAAATTCACCACGGAAGTCAATCGAATTCACAAAGTCAAAAACATTGTTGCAAACCACTAAGCCATTATTTCTCTGCGATACAGAATATGCAAGAATAATAAAATCAACATACCTTTGTATAAAGATATATTTAACTGATCGAGTACACCAACGCAAAAAACTTTTGTTTTTTTTAAGAAGTGGTGGCAAAAAAATAAAGCAACAGTAAATCGTTTACGAAACAACATTATTTATTATCTAACACTTGAAGGTTATTACATATCTCAAATGAATTTGTAATAATGTCTTTACTTCCACATAGCAGACCAAATACTGTAAGCACATCACGGAAAAATTACATCGATTATTCTTACTCTGACCTTAAGTAGCTCAATCACGTAGGCGAAAATTAATTGATTTATGATTCTTCTACTACTCGTTCAGTTTTTTTTTTTAATGTTGTTTCCACGTTGAATAAGATTTTTTTTTTGCAACAGCCAAAAGTATTATAATATTCATTATGTATTTATTTTCAATTAAATTTGACTTTAATGGAATATTTTATGTGATAAATAAAGCCCCAAAGGTGTAAGTAATAATATCAAAAATAAATTTGTGTGTGTATATATTTTTAAATTATTTATTGAAAATTTGCAAATAAAAATTTGTGGGTCGTAAATAAATTTAAATTAAACTGAAAAAGCCTCTTGCTATAATATATGTAATGTATATGCCTATATTTAAAAAAAAAATAAAGAACTTTCTTTTCACAAATACTATCTAATTCACAAATACTATTTTTAATTTTAAAATTCTTCAACTGCACTATCAACCAAGCTTTTTGACAAAAACTATTTTTAATCAGAAAGCTTGTCTTTTCAAAAAATTTCGAATTAAAACAACTTATTTTTATGTTTTGTGCCGACAGTATGACTTTGTCATTTTATGACCTTGTCGCTTTATTGTTAGAAACTTTGAAAGCATACTTGGCGTGCTATTATTTTGCCAAAAGTTCAGGTACCCGAGAACATTTCTTTTTGAAATGATGGAAGTAACAATTTGGAGAAAGCGATGGGAAAAATTTATTTAAGTGAGATCAGTATGCTAATTAAAACTATTAAATGACCCTGCACTATTTTTATGGAAAAGTGGAAGTAACAATGCGCTCAAAATCCTTATAACGCTTATAATTTTTGTGCTTCCTAAAACTTAGGTTCGAAGTTCAAGGCTTTACATACACTGTCTTTGTGAGAACGTAGTAAGCCTGGTGTAAGAAAAACTTAATAAAAAAAACTTAACTCGCGATTAGCTCAATTTGGAGGGGATCTTGCATAAAGTTTAAAAGATATCAGGTTTTTCCCCTTTTTTGGGTCTTCACAGCCCCTCCAAATTGAGCTAGAATGTATAAAGTTGTACATGAGTTGAGAGTTGTAAGCGAATAAAATTAATGTTGAAGAAACAACTTTTGGCATTACAACTTACTATCCAGTACCATTAGGAACTCTTAGTAAATAAACAACAATTTTAAAAGATTAATTAAACTGCACGTCCTGTTTAACATCTATTATTAAATGCATTATTTAATTATTTAAACTTATTTTTAGTAAAAATATACATTAATGACGTATTTCAAATAAAAGCTGGTGATAGTACAACTAATAATATTGTGAGATCCTAGAATTAGGATTTATAAAACTCCCAATGATACTGATAACTTTAGAATTATTCAATAATGAAAGGAAAATAAAATTGAATTAACTGTATGCTCTATATATTTGTAATGTGTTTAAATGAATAATGCTAACATTATAAAAACAAAAGACAAATAAAAAACAAACATCATTTTATCCAGTTTAAATATAGCTTGTTGAAAAGAGAGAGATATTGTTGAGTCAGTTAGTATTATTGACCTAGTAACAAAAACAACGAGAATCCTATTTTTATCTCAAAATGAGTATTATTATTGTACCTATTGCAGCTAATAAATATATGGCATAGAAGAAAAAGAGTAAAAAAAAAGTAGCTTAAGTTAAGTGTGTAGTTTTACTTTAAAATCAAAGGTTAGGTAAATTTAGCTTTACTCCAATTGACAAATTATCGAAAATAAAAAATTGATTCCAAAAAATCAAATACGTTTATTTTCTCCCCAAGTTTTGTTCAATGATTTCTAAAAATGCGTCAAACGAGTTATGAATTAAATATGGCAGCATTGGGAAGTATAAATTAACGTGTTAAACGCAATGATTTATGATTTTGTGCTGAATGTTTTGAAGATAGGAATAAAGAGCAATACTTGAAATATTCATTTCACTATTAAGTTTATCACTTATACTAATATGACATAGAGATTTATTTTATACCCCAGAATCAGAAAAAATGTGTTATAAGTTTGACCGCTATGTATATGTGCGCATTTGACTGTGGCATCGTAGCGCCTAAAATAAAGAACTGATTTTTGTGTTCTTAGCTGTGTTTCAATTACAAGTTTAGGGTTCCGAAAGAACTAAAAAATAGCTGGCGATCTTCAAAATAAGTTCAATTTGGAGAAGGTTCTAAGAAAAAAGGTAGCGTTCCGTATCGGAAAAATTTGTAGGGGGTATTTTAAATTTTGTAAATTTCACTTGTTAAGTGAAAATTAATAAATTATATGCTTATTTTCTACACATAGTGACGATTGAGTAACTATGAAAATGTAATTTGGTATCTATGCTATCTATGCAAATTATTTAAAAGATGATTTGCAACGCTCGAAGATTAAATATTTATTAATAATTATGTCCAAAATACTGAGCTGACCTCTACTGATTTAAATATGAAATGAAAAGTAGGGTGTAAAAACTATCTTAGAACATATAATTAAATGATATAAAAAAGGCATTTCTACAAATTGAGAGTTAATTTATCGTTTCAGATAAGAATCATGAAAGGATATCCTTTTTAAATATAGTAGGAATCACACAAATATTCAACGTTTCAAATTTTAAAACTGATTGCCACAGATGAGACGCTAAAAGACACGAGGAAACTCAACCTGTTTCCACATTTTGATACGGAATAGATAATTTACAGTATAAAAAAGCAGTTTGTTTACAATTGCTGTTATATCAACAATACCTATATACGTACAATTGACAGACAACTAGGTATTACTGTTTCAGGGATCATACAGACACCGTGTATAGTTTTTATAGTTAGTTGAAATCGTTCGAAAGCAAACATAGGTAATAATTTGATTATGTATATCCAATACAAATATTGGTATGTATGTAGGGAGTTTGGATGGGCACTAAAATCATTGCTAGACGTAAGAGAAAGTAATAATTAGTCACAGAAAAGACCAAGATCATGATTTTACTAAAATGTGTGTCTTTGTAAACTTATTCTTGCTCTTGTGTAAAACAGCGACGAAAACACACTTGCTTACAAGATAAAATAAAACAACATTAGTCCAATCATCAAGTCATGATCTTGGTCTTTCTTTAACAGAATAAGATACATCTGCAATCAATTTCGTACAATTGATTTATAATTTAAAAAAAATATATAACAAAAACTATATAAAGACGTCTAACAGCCAAGAAACATGCGTATACTTTGCTAAAGGCTTTTGGCGTATTTAAAACAAATCAAAGCTCAAAAATTAAATTAAATTTTTTTTAAATATATCTTTAAAGTATAGATCATGTGTTATTCTGATGTATGAGCTATTATTGTTAAGTTTCATTCAAATCCATTCATTAGTTTTTGCGTGAAAGCGTAACAAACACACAAATAAACATCCTTACTTTCACATTTGTAATATATAGGGATAAAGAACTATTCTCCAAGAAATTCAAACATAGAATGAGTCTTTTTCTTTCCTATATTCGCAGTTATGGTACACCGGGAAATGATGTTTTTCCTCGAAAAAATTGACATCATCAGAACGTATTATTTATTTCTCTTCAGCTATTTTGAATTTTTTCAAGAAACCGAATAAATAATAAAATATGATGCATTTTTATTATAGGCATAAATAATGTGTTTTCAATTTTCACATTATATTTATTTATAATAAATGTCTATATTATACGATTTCTTGGAGATAAAAAACGATATTGGAAAAATTAAAAATAGGATTTGAAGAATGAATGTATGTAACTTTCTGTCGGCGTGAATTGTTTCCAAGAAAAAATTACTTTCCAGTGTAACAAAATAGAGTGTATATAGAGTCGAATTTCTCGAAAAAATAATGTTATAGAGGAAAATTCATATCAGATTCGTCATTAAACCTTGGAAAAATTAAACTCACGTTTCTAAGAAAAAACTTTGTTATTCACTTTTACTATTATTTTGGGTTTTCCATAGTTTGGTACAAAACTTTAATTAAACTTCTTCAATTAATAATCAGCCGAAGCAAGAGGGTGGAAAAATTCTATTTCTTTGTCTTCTATCGAAGTTTTAACATTTGGTATCGAAATATTGTTTACATTGCCATAAAATACTCTTTCAAAAAATTTTTTTTAGAAATATCTCACATAAATCGTAAAATTTTTGTTTAAATTTCAATCATTCTTAATGGAAAGCTCTTTATAACTAAACATTCATCGGCGTATGAATGCATTCATTAAAACTCAGGAATTTTAGTTCCCATTATACACAATACCCAAATGCATACATACACACATGCAAATATGTAAACTAATAGGAAAAATTTTTTAATTAAATTGATTTTATGAAATATTATATCAAATGAATCTCAAATATGAAATTATTAAATACCAGATCTAATTCCAGGTAATACAAAATTTCATTATAAAATTGTTGGGAAAATGAATATGTTTGTTAGAATTCAAATGATAATGATGATATTTGATACGATTGGAGGCAAAAATTATATTTCGAGGAAAGCAGAATTAATTAACTTTTATTCTGAAAAGTCTTTTAGATTTAATTTTAGATTTCATATAATGAAATTTTAATTTTTGTGGTTTTTTATTTCATAAAGTAAGTTAAATATATATGGGTTGACGAACTTAAACGTTTGAATACCCGATGCTTTTTAAATTTATATACAGGGTGGATCATTTTAGTCTATTATGGCTAATAGTTCGTTTTGTAATTAACCAATCAAAAAATAACTGAAATAAAAATGCAGAATTTGATCATAAGAGGATCAGAGGATTATAATACAATTACCATAGAAATTTGAAATGTAATTAAAGTTAGGATATTTGACAAGGAGCGCAAAGTTGAGGTTGAATTTTTAACAAGTTTTATAATTCTAGAAAATAAACTACATATAACATATTTTCAACTAACTAAACATTTCATGTATTTGTTCTGAGTATATAAAAAAAAACCAAAATTATTTATTGGCCGTTCCATTCTTGAGATATAATTACTCAATCAGTTTTATTATTGAACAGAAACGACTGTATTTGGATTATATGTAGTTGAAAAGAGATATATAGACTTTTTTACGAGAATACACATTATACATTACGAGAATATCTGTTTATTTTTTATTTACGTTTTTAAAAGTCTAAAATTGTATGTAACGTCTCAAAAGGTAGGTATACAAAAACTTTATGTCGATTTACGGGGTGAAAACAATGACTTTATATCAGCATTTTACTTACAAAAACATCTAACGACATTTCCCAAAAAAAAAAAAAATTAGGTCAAAATTACAGCAACAACAAAAAGTAATACCCTGTCATAATACTTGTTAAATTAGTTTCTTAAAATAAATGCAGATAGCATATTGTTTTATTTCCTATCGTTTAATAAATTGTAAACTAAAAATGTGATTGTGTCAGGTGTTGTAAAACAACAGTGAACAGAGGCATGGCATGGCAGTACAATAAGGAAGTGTTTGTTATTGATGGGAAACAGTTAAGCTACAATATAATACCAAAGTATTCATCTGTAGTGTGTTGTATACCACCACCTCAGTCAGCTAGCTACATGTAATAAAATTCAGGTGTATTTTTAGGTGGCCATGTACGTATAAATATATTTATGTAGTAGTATTGGAAAACGGATGATGTCCGGAAGCAGAAATAACTACTTCCTATAACGCCAATATGCAGTTTTGTAACTATACACTCATATGCACTCATAGTCGTTATTCAGATGTACACAATGTTTATAACATATCGAAGGAGTTATAGTTATTCGAAAGGTTTTGGGATTACAAACGTACAGGAAAGGATACTTTTTTGAGACAAGATCAATTGACAACGTTGAAACATCTAAAAAAAAAGAAATTTAAGAATGACCAAATTTTAAAGAGGCAAAAGTAGAAGAAATTACATTGATGAACAAAGCTTATATTTTGAAAACAATCATTTTCTCTACCTACTCGCACAGAATACATTATTCTCCTTCCCAAATATTTTACGTGCGCCACATAGACAATTGCCCACTGAGGGCATCAGATTTACTGTCGGAACATTTACGTGTGACCAGTAAATTTATCGCACTCACTGTTCCGTGTTATTGACAACTCGGCAACTAAGAATTCTGAAGCCTGATATTTACTAGTACATTGCTTTCGAAAACTAACATAACGCATTAACTTCCAAAATGAACACTAAACAGAAACTTACGTTCGATACTTAACGAATTCGGTGTAGATTATTTTACACTTGCTGCAAGGGTTGGTTATACACAGGAAGGTTGTTGTTTTATTCAAGCAGCGAGCATGTGATTCTCGCTTGTGTCGTGGATAAAGTTCTTGATTTAATAATATTGAATGCTCCTTGTGTTTGCCTTGCCCGTTTTCTTGTGCTTTTGTGTATAAAATAACATTGGTTTTTAGTAGTCAGTTGTGTTTCTACTACCCTGGCAATGTACTATAATAATATGTTCGATGAGCCACATCTGGTGGCTTTGGGTGTTAAAAATACATTTGATTTTTGTACACTTTTTACTGGCTTTATACAGTAAAACTTAAAAGCTTTTATTGAATCCATTAATGTCTTTTGTTACATTTCGATAAGTCATCTTCACTTAAATAAATCGAGAAAGACCAGTAACTTGTGTAATTATCGTACTTCAGAGGATATCTTTTGAAAAATTCATTGTCATTTACAGAAGATAATATCTTTTGAAAACTTTTAGGTCGAATTATCTGATCGAAGAAAAGTTTCAAGTTGTATGGATAAGAATGCAACTCGATAGATTTTCATACTCTGGATTGTCCAGCTGCTCAACTCACAACGCGTATCCAAAACATCCTCTTTACTTCTCGAATACTTCCTAGAACCTAATTATGATAATGCGCAGCATAGCTAATCGCATACTTTCCGCATTCTAATGATCAATATAGGTAGTCAGCCATTGATTTTAACGTTATTGAGACGATACTCATATTTGGTTTCACACATGGAGTTCGGCTTAGGCTACATTATACCCACCGAACAAAAAAAGAAAAAAATTTACAAAAAAAAAAAACAAAATGTCAGTAAAATATTTAATATTTATTTAAAATTAAAATACAATTTTTTTTCATTACAAATCATAAAAATAAAAAAATGGCCGAAAGTGGATACCCGGATGGCCAGGCACACGACGCACAAACAGAGAATCGCACGCAGCATCGCAGGCGGTAAACACGGCGCGAAAGGTCGTGATTGGATCACGGCGGCACCAGGCACTAATAAAACAAAAAAAACAATGAGTCAACAAATGACCTGATGGTTTCTTGATGAAAAAAATACCTGACTTCAACCTTTGCATCGAGCAAGTTAAGAGCTCGGAATATATTCATTCGTGGTGGATTAAAATTAATCAATCGACGACGATCATTAAACAAATAAAATAAAATCGAACATAAATTAAAATTGGACCGACATCGTGGATTAAAAAAAATTAATAAATCAACAACGATTAATAAACAGAAGTAAAATAAAATCGACATTAATTAAAATTGGACCGACATCGTGGATTTAAAAAAATTAATAAATCAACAACGATTATTAAACAGAAGTAAAATCAAAATCGAACTTTAATCAAATCGGACCAACATCGTAATTATAATTAATGGATCGACAACGACTTAATAATCAGAAACAAATTAAAATAAAAACGATACATATTCACGTGGAGTACCTGCTGATACCAGTTTCGAGTGGACGACCGCATGGTTATTTCATCTTTTGTTGTTTGGAAACTCAACATCGCCCATCAGCGGCAACACCACCGCATGCAGGCCGATTCGATCAACACAAATTATGGAAGAAAATCTGGTATACCTCGAGGATCACCCAGTGATTCCGCTGTGTGCTGCTGCGTTCTCTCCTGGCCGTCCGGTTGTTCAACCCCGGTTCCATTCGTGAATGACTATGTAAGTTGTATTTATCTTTTGCCTCTTTATCAATTAATTTGCCGGCCAAAAAGGACATATTCTAAAATAAATTGAAAAAAAAAAAATGACATTAATAAAAGGTTGGAGGTGTAACAAACATTTTAAAATTAGGAAATCATATTAGTTAAGTTTTTTTTAATGCGTGGTGATTCCTGGTGGATCTATTAGTCAAGCCGTCGAGTGGCCCTTGTCAATTTGGTGCTGGCCAATAGCCGCCTATTAACGACAAGGGTCAGCCACTCTCCATTTCGCGGCGCTAGGTGGTGGCGAAGACGATCTAAATTGAATCGAAGACCCATACACCTCGCCCGTGCTGTTACGGCAAATGGCTCTTGTCCGAATATACATACATATTTTTATTCAACGAAAAATAATATAATAAATGCCTGTATGCGCTTTAATTTGGAAGCAAATTCACCAGGAACCACTGTTGTCAATGTTAGTACTAACGTATGTCCCCTTTTAAACAAATATTAAATTTTTTCTTAATTTTTTTTCAAATACAAAATTCTTAGGTTAGGTGTCAAAATAAATTATGCTAAGTGTTTATTTTTGTTTACTATACATTTGATAAAAAAAATAAATAAATAAAATAAAATTGTGAATAGTAGAAACATTAAAGGAAATTTTACAAAAAAAAATTAAATAAACATAATTGAATTTAATTGAGATCACTTACGTTTTTTTTTTTGTTAATCCAATCGTCGACACACAACACGTTGTATTCAATATCACTATTGACACTTTAAGTTGTAATACAGTAGAGCCAACTTCACATAACTAATATTGATTTAGTAGATCCTCGCTTGAATTTACGCGCCATAACCCGTCCGATCAACAAAAGACTTCCACTGCGAGACCCTTCATATATTCGTTTCTCTAACTAAATTGAGAATCGTTTTATGGTAGCATAGCGTATGGTAAATGGCGTAATTTTCAATCGTCGTTATCTAAGACAACTTGAAAATGAACAACGTATTAATTGTATAATCTTATAAAATTAAAATTTTCTTCAATTACTTTTAACTTTAATTAAGCTTAATTCTACAAATCCTTTTCTGTTTTCTATAACACTTACATATACAACCGTTGAACAATCGCGGAGTCTAACATGCCGGACACCAGGAGCGGACGCATATTCACACCCGCCACCAGCTGTAATCCACAACCCGAGGTGACTTCTCCGGGCTTCGCAACGCCGCCAACAACAATGCCAGAACCCAGCGCACCGCCGCTGAATACAGTAGTCAACCAACTTCCATGGCTCGATTTCACGACGGCGTCTTCAACATCGACATCCTCAACGTCAACAGCCCCACCAACTTCGACACATCAATCTCCTCCATCACGTGTGTTTAACCCTATAAGAACCCAAACCGAACTAAGTGCTGACATGCTGACAACCAACACCGTCTTCAGGCCATGGAGAACCAATTAATAAATATGGGTGAGTGGTTATGTAGTCTAAGCCGAAATATTCTCCAATCGCCCCACGCTCAGGGTCATTACAAAACCTCCAAAAACAAAAAAAACCTTTAGAAACCCTATCACCTTCTGATGACGCTAAATTTCACCTTTTGGACGAAGTGCCCCAAAGCCTTGCCTCTCTGCGAAAACATCAGGAAGAAGATGAAAAGCATAGACTCATCCTCTCCAGAATTGAATCGGGAGAGGATGTCATAGGTTATGCCCTCAAATCTGACGTCCTGGTGGAACTCGTGGGGAAGCATCGCCTAAGAAAATTTCCGTCCCCAAAGCCGTGCCTCTCTGCGAAAACATCAGGAGGAAGATGAAGAGCATAGACTCATCCTCTCCAGAATTGAATCTGGGGAAGATGTCACAGGATATACCCTCAAATCTGACCTCCTGGTGAAACTCGTGGGGAAACATCGCCTAAGACGAATTTCCGTCCCCAAAGCCATCAGAAACATAATAATGTCCCTTTACCACATCACCAATCTCATGTGAGCTCGAGTGCGTAGACAACTCGTACGCGATATAAAGCCCACATTGAAGCGTTAAGCCCTATAATGAAAGAGTAGAGGAAATGCCGTAGCATTTTAGCCAGTGGGGGTGGATGAGACGATACTCATATTTGGTTTCACACATGGAGTTCGGCTTAGGCTACATTATACCCACCGAACAAAAAAAGAAAAAAATTTACAAAAAAAAAAAACAAAATGTCAGTAAAATATTTAATATTTATTTAAAATTAAAATACAATTTTTTTTCATTACAAATCATAAAAATAAAAAAATGGCCGAAAGTGGATACCCGGATGGCCAGGCACACGACGCACAAACAGAGAATCGCACGCAGCATCGCAGGCGGTAAACACGGCGCGAAAGGTCGTGATTGGATCACGGCGGCACCAGGCACTAATAAAACAAAAAAAACAATGAGTCAACAAATGACCTGATGGTTTCTTGATGAAAAAAATACCTGACTTCAACCTTTGCATCGAGCAAGTTAAGAGCTCGGAATATATTCATTCGTGGTGGATTAAAATTAATCAATCGACGACGATCATTAAACAAATAAAATAAAATCGAACATAAATTAAAATTGGACCGACATCGTGGATTAAAAAAAATTAATAAATCAACAACGATTAATAAACAGAAGTAAAATAAAATCGACATTAATTAAAATTGGACCGACATCGTGGATTTAAAAAAATTAATAAATCAACAACGATTATTAAACAGAAGTAAAATCAAAATCGAACTTTAATCAAATCGGACCAACATCGTAATTATAATTAATGGATCGACAACGACTTAATAATCAGAAACAAATTAAAATAAAAACGATACATATTCACGTGGAGTACCTGCTGATACCAGTTTCGAGTGGACGACCGCATGGTTATTTCATCTTTTGTTGTTTGGAAACTCAACATCGCCCATCAGCGGCAACACCACCGCATGCAGGCCGATTCGATCAACACAAATTATGGAAGAAAATCTGGTATACCTCGAGGATCACCCAGTGATTCCGCTGTGTGCTGCTGCGTTCTCTCCTGGCCGTCCGGTTGTTCAACCCCGGTTCCATTCGTGAATGACTATGTAAGTTGTATTTATCTTTTGCCTCTTTATCAATTAATTTGCCGGCCAAAAAGGACATATTCTAAAATAAATTGAAAAAAAAAAAATGACATTAATAAAAGGTTGGAGGTGTAACAAACATTTTAAAATTAGGAAATCATATTAGTTAAGTTTTTTTTAATGCGTGGTGATTCCTGGTGGATCTATTAGTCAAGCCGTCGAGTGGCCCTTGTCAATTTGGTGCTGGCCAATAGCCGCCTATTAACGACAAGGGTCAGCCACTCTCCATTTCGCGGCGCTAGGTGGTGGCGAAGACGATCTAAATTGAATCGAAGACCCATACACCTCGCCCGTGCTGTTACGGCAAATGGCTCTTGTCCGAATATACATACATATTTTTATTCAACGAAAAATAATATAATAAATGCCTGTATGCGCTTTAATTTGGAAGCAAATTCACCAGGAACCACTGTTGTCAATGTTAGTACTAACGTATGTCCCCTTTTAAACAAATATTAAATTTTTTCTTAATTTTTTTTCAAATACAAAATTCTTAGGTTAGGTGTCAAAATAAATTATGCTAAGTGTTTATTTTTGTTTACTATACATTTGATAAAAAAAATAAATAAATAAAATAAAATTGTGAATAGTAGAAACATTAAAGGAAATTTTACAAAAAAAAATTAAATAAACATAATTGAATTTAATTGAGATCACTTACGTTTTTTTTTTTTGTTAATCCAATCGTCGACACACAACACGTTGTATTCAATATCACTATTGACACTTTAAGTTGTAATACAGTAGAGCCAACTTCACATAACTAATATTGATTTAGTAGATCCTCGCTTGAATTTACGCGCCATAACCCGTCCGATCAACAAAAGACTTCCACTGCGAGACCCTTCATATATTCGTTTCTCTAACTAAATTGAGAATCGTTTTATTATAACACAAGAGAATTCAATCGGGGCTAATTAGAAGTTTCTACTGTTATTTTGAAAACTTCTCTCGTGTCGGGATAAGTGTTTGCTACTTCATTGTTTTATTAAGACGCATGGCAAGAATATCCATTGTAGCATGTTTCGTAGTTTTATCTAATTTCTCCCATTTTTAATAATAATTTTTGGACTATCTCCTCGTCTTTTTGCTAATGGAAAATAAAAATCTAAATTGACATGGGTATAATTTCTCAGAATAATTACGTTTAACGGAAGCGGCTTAAGAAACCATAATATTTATACATGTAGAAATCTTCGAATAGTTGCAGAAGTTGACGAGTCTTTTGACTTAAATTTGAGCAATCGCTCTGGTTATAGCACAGGATGGATTGTCTTCTGCCTTAAGTTACGAGTTACTATCAAAGAGGGCATGAAGAACGTATAGGTTAAGGAGCTAACGCTAGTCATTATTGCCGATTTCACGGAAAATATCTTATTTTCTACGACTCTAAATAGTGTAAAAAGAATTAGCTAAAGTATAGTTTTTTTACTGTATAACGTAGTTTTACTGTACATAATAGCATAACATAATACATATTACACTAACAGGATAATAAGTTACGAATGCATGTACAAAAAAGTGAAAAATATTGGAAGGATTTAACCTAGAATGAAATGCATGATGCATTTACATTGGATATTTGTTGTGTGACAAATGTAAGATATGATTTTAAACTGTAAAACATAAAACATCTATTAAAAAGACAGCTTAGATTTTATTTAAATTATGCATATATAATACTATCCATCTAGTACTACAATCGACCTAAATTCAAAAACATACACTACAAATACAAAAACTAATACTAAATTTAATACTCGTTTGTACGGGATTAGAGAAAGACTTTCTTTATAATGATTTTAAGCTTCAGTCGTCATGTTAAAAAGATAATCAAACAATTTATAAACATAGACATGTTGAATATGAGTATTTCAAACCTTTGAATTGCACAAGTATTCAAAATAAGGCTATTGATCTAAGGCGGATTTTTATTGCAGTAATTTCAATGGGTTAATAAAGAAGAAAAAAAATTAGAGGATGGAAACTGAAAGAAACTCCTCTTTTAGTTTTTTTCCAAATATCTCGTAAAGTAAGCAAAATTTCGAGAAATTTTATATCGCACTTTTTTGTAGAGAATCAAATTTTCGATCGGATTAATATTTTGACATAAGCTGATATTACTATTAATTTTAATTATTTGTTACTGTGATATTTTGTATTATGTGAGCGATGCCTTCTGTAATTTACATGTTTCTCTCGATGATAAAAACTTATTGAATAAACGTTTTTATAATCAACTCTCTAGTCAAGCAAAGACCAATTTTTATGAAAATTTTCCATCCATAATGCAGTTGAATATCACAGTTATATAGGACACGATTCATCTGGATATTTTTTTATGGTACAGAATCCTTAAAATAGGTTCCAAATTAAATTGGAATTGTAGAGGAAGCTAGATGCAATACAGATGACAATCAGTATGAAATGTGTTATGACCTAGTAACAAGAATGTACAATTCGGGTAGATTGAGAAAACCGTATTTAAGCAAGTTACACAAAAATAAATAGGATTGAAAATGTTTAAAACATCCTGTAGATAGAGATTAAATTTTATTTTATAGAAAAGTTTTCAAAGAAAATTATTTGGATTTGAAAAAGGTGGAGACAATTTTTAAGTTTTATGGAAAATCTGTTACTTTTAAAAAAATAAATTTTTATGGATGATATAATTTTATGAATAACTGAATCGAATTTTGAATTCTTTTCATAATCGTCACAACATCAGAAACCCAAAGATATATGAAAATCATAAGTCTATTACAGCAATTCAAAAAATCGGAAAGAGAATGGGTTTAAAATATATCAAAATTTTTTAACTCAAAACTAACTATTGAATACAATTAAAAATATTTGGTATGAAACAACCACGTGACCTCCGTGTAAAGAGATTAAAGTTTCAATTATAAAGTTTTGCATTCGTCGCGATAAAAATTTTACTTAAGGTTTTATTAAACATAATGAATTAGAAAATAAATTTTAATAAGCCAAAAATAGAAAAATATGTTCGAAGCACCCTAAATTATCTTCAAGAAAGAAGAGGTGAGGTTCTGAAGGTTATTTAAAGATATATTTATTAATAATAATAATAATGCGGGTTTAACCTCCGTTTTTGCGACGCATGTCTAATCATAGATTAGATATATTTATTCTCTGTTGCTGAACCGGCTCAGTGGCTGAGCTCGCTTAGGCGTCTTAAGTTGCTATGCCTATTCGAACTCAGGCAGAGGAAGTGAAGCTACCTACGTTAAGTGAAGCTAGCTATTCGTTTAAATTTTAGCAATTTTTTTTATATTATTAAATAGTTTAAATATTTAGGAAAGAAACATTTTTTTCCAAAAATTATTAAAAATTTTAATAATAAAATACTACTCAATGGATTGGAAAATCATAAAAATACCCAATTACATTTAAAGCATATTTTGTTCAAAAATATATTAAATTTAATGAATTTCTCAACTCTTCCACTAATTTTATTCATTAAATTGCTAACAATGTAACTCATAGGGACATTTTCAATGTATCGCGTAGTGAAATGTAGCTTGTATTGAAAACTACTGTGCGTCATATAAACGATATCATAAGTTTGATTTTTCGTTAGAAAGACTTTATGAATCCAGCTGTGTGTAGCACAGCCAAACCAAGTTAAATAAAAGCTTTTAAAACTTTTTTTTAGATTATCTCTACATGTATAGTATACAGAAGTAAAAATAATACAAAAAAAATTGTCGAAACAACATTTCTAAAATCTAAAACAATTTGCCTTGTAGCATTAAAAATACCTTTATTGTAGTATGTGACTGCAGGTATTTATTATACACAAATACCAAACTAACTACTGATTAGTAACAGCAATAATAACTATGCAAGCTGATTTTTAAAAACGTTTCCGTCCTTATACTTCAATAACGTTAAAAAACTGGAATGGAAACCGGTAAAGAGCTTTTTTTTCGGGGGAACCAAAAATCTTGTAACAAGTTTGGTTCGTCGGTGGGTGTGAAGGACGTTTCTAAAACAATACAATTTTGTCTAGGATCTAGGATGACTGTGGATAACAAAAGTTGTACATGGTTTCCAGGAAAACGGCGTATAAGTAAAACTGTATATGCAATTCAGTCGATAAGAAGAGTTCTCTACGGACAGTCATTGTGGAATTATTGGTTGTAAAATTATTTGGAAATCAAGATTGTCAATTGATTTTGTGTGGAATAAGTAATGTACCTTTGCATTATCCATTAAAGTATGTCGAAGTTTTCAAAGAATTCTCCTGATGAATGGGAGGGTGGGAGAGGGTGTATAGAACGTTACAATAAAGTAATGTCTCTTTCAAAATTAAACAGGGGTCAGCTATGTTTTTTTTTAAATAGATCTAAATATTAATATTTTGAAGTAGATTCAATTGTTCTTTGCCGCAAAATAAAACAACTTATAATTGAAAATTTTTTCCCATAGCTCAATTTTCGAACAGTCTTTTAAGGCAAAAAACTTATTTTTCGATAAAAAAAAAAGTCTGCACAAAAATTATTTACTTTGATAGTCAGCTGATCAAAAATTTTCTACGTGGAAAATTTTTAACCTGAAATCAGGTGCTAAAAAATTAGAAACAAAAGTAACTTTTTACCGAAAAGAAACGAATCGAAGCTACACAAAAAAATTCCATTAAAAAAAACAAAGTTGATCCCTGTTTGATCATGAAGACATCCTAGTATGAAAAAACATAATACTGAATTTGATTTTTCGAAATATAAGAGAAACTTTTTCAAAAATCATCCTGTATCGACTTACTACGTACATAAACAGTAGTTAATCTGATTGTTAATATTGCAGCAAAGCAAAACTTTACAAACATGGTAAAGTTAGTTTATATATGTATGTATAATTTTGTGTTATAGTAATAATACACAACTATATGAGCTGTCCGATTTGATTCGTGTATTTCAAATATATCACAAGTTTGTGATCGAAAACTATATTCAGTCAAAGTTACTACTTGCTATTTATTAATATGGTAGAGTGTTTTTTGAATTATTATTGACTAATATTTTAAAAGAATAAAATGTATTGTTGTTGGTTTGTAATCAAACAAATAGGTAAAATATAATCATAAATTATTTTAAATGCTATAAGTAAAAGATCGACGAGGCGATACGTACTTATTCGTTCATTCTGATACTTACTTCTTCTTACTCACTGTGCATAGTGCTAGCTGCTCCTTCATAATTCCTATTTTAGATTTTAAATTATATTCTCTCTGTATTTTAATTTTTAATAGTTTAGGCGCAATAAATGTATTCTCATTAATTGCCATTTCATATACACAATAAAAAAAAATTTTCACAAAAAGAAAAGAGACTTCAAAAGAAAAACTTTTCCAAAACAAATTAATATGCACCAAAAAGTAAAAATAACGATAATATAATGTAGTTAAAATTATTGTTATTTTTGGAGTCGGTGTCAGCCAAGGAAACAACTCTGACAGAACAGTTTGCTTTTTTTTTATGTTGTGATTTTTTGTGAATATGAAGTACACTCACTAATTTGTCACCAAAAAAAATCATCGAAATCGATTGGCGTGATATTGAGTTATTCGCCCTCTTGTCGTGCATACTTATTGCAAATGTAAGACTTTTATGGTTTTCTCATGGATGCCGTTGTCAGAACTGGACCAAAATTGGACTGGATTTGGAATTTGGGGACCCCCTGCTACCTGGTGCCTAGAGCGCTCACTTCACTTACTCTTAACACTCACACTTGGGCCGGTGCTGTGTTCATTCTTTTGTTTCCTAATCTATATTGCGCGAACAAAACATGATATCATTCGGTTTCATAACATTCAAGGGCAAGTTTTTTCTTAAATTATTTCCTGGTCGATATCGCGTGAACAATAAATGATATCGATTTCGTTGAGATGCCGATCGAAGCGTGTTAATGGTAATATGATCCGAAAAATTTTATAACATCTGTTAGAGTCGGTCGAATTTTCTATTTTTTTTAAATTTTTTTTTATAAGTTTTTACTATGCTGGGGAGTTATTCGTGTGGACCTCAAAGTTCGCATTCGTTTGTTGTCTAGGTATGTATACTAAGCATGTGTACTATTGATGTGCTATGTTGTGTACTATACACTTTTACAATTAACAATATTGTACGGAGATCTTCTGACACTGACTGACACTCTGAGACCTTATAACACTTCTGAAAACAGACAGATAATTTTTTGTTATTACAACTTGAAATCTGAAACTGTATCATTTATATTCTAAATCGACGTTTGTTAGATTATGCACTTTTCTATTGTTTTTCTCTGTTAACGTCCAGACTATAAAACATAATTTATGATCATACACATATTATTCATTACACAATAGAGTGTTTTGTTGTTCAGTTTGTATTATGTTTGTTGTCTGTTTTAGTTTGTTGTGTTTGTCTTGTTGATGTGAAACACCAACAAAATGACTTGTACTACATGTTTTAAATTTAATATTAGTATAGATAGTATATACAGGGTGGCTTTTATAAGTTGACATATACTTGAAACTCGAATAATGAGATTTATCGCTACAAGTGTTTCACGCATATGCCAAGTTAAACAAGTGAAAACAAACAATTGACTGAGTTAATTGTTGAAATACCATGAATAGACAGTGTTGATTGCTCTGTCACATTTACACATACATACATGTCACACATATATAATTAATATTTCCATATAATACATACTATACAATTTGCGCTCCCACGTGTAAACAGTGAAGTTTACGAAAAAAAGTTTCAAACAAAAGATGTTTATTTTTTTTATAAGAAACATTTTTTACATTTAAACTTTTGTTCTATCTCTAATGGTGGGTCAAGATGGGTCCTACGGAGCCAAGACCCAATTGATCTTTGTTGCTCATTTACGAACTCGACTTCACTTTTAACGTTCTAAGCACGCTATAAAAATTTCAACTTGATATCTCTTTTCCTTTTTGAGTTATCGTGATGACAGACGGACAGGTGACAGACGACAGACAATAGACGACAGACAGACGGAAATGAACTAATGAAGTGATTTTATAAACACCCATATCCAAATTTTGTTCATAGTATCAATATTTTTAAGCGTTACAAACTTGGGACTAAACTTAGTATACCTTGGTATATTTCATATACATGGTGTAAAAAGACACTCTGTAAATATAAATATATTTATTTTTTTTCAAAAAGGAATATTTCCTGGATGGTAAATGATATACATTTATGGATGTATTTATTTATCCATTTGAAATTTTATGTGATTCTATATAACGATGGGGGGTCTTCTTCTTTTCCTTGTTTGTACGAACTACCTCTAACTTTAATGGAGCATTGATTGTATAACTTCACACATTCTTTTCTTACACACTCATACACATAAACAGTGTTTATCCGGCTATTTTGTCGGTTATATAAATTTTATCGATTTTAAATGACAAAGTTAACTCTCTTGAAAGTGTTTACTGATGTTATTTACGAAATGGTCAAAAATACTTCTAACAATTATTTCCCAGATATATTAGTTATATTATCGTAATATTGTATTAAAGACGTCTTCAAAAAATGCTAATCTGACATCAGGCCCAGTTCTTCAGGTTTCTTTAATAGGCAATTTAGATCCTAAAATTTAAGACATAGAAAAACATTTCAAATTAGAAAGTAGATCCTCTTATAAAAATACTTTGTTTCAAAAATGTGACTTACAAATAAGCCATTCTTGCATTTAACCGAAAGAAAACACGCTCTTTACGGAAAAATGCTTTTGCCAAAAGTTGTCAAGTGCAATAGAGGATATTCGCCAGTGCCCGTCACTCTGAACTACAGTTATCGATAAAGAGCATATTTTATCGATATTTTATTTCTTTTTTAAAAGCATATTTTATTTCAACAACATATTTTTACGTCGCATTTCCTCCGAAAGCTAATCTCTGAAACCTGAATTTCCTGTATTAATATGTTCTGCCTAACATATTGATATAGATTAGCGCACAATACAATTTTCATATACAATAGAATTACTTTTGTGTGAAAATTATTCAGATTTCATCTACGTCGTAATATTATTTTTATCGGCACAGACGCTACTATAATTTAGCATGGTTCTCAAATAATTTTAACATAATTTTTTTTACAAAAAATTTCCTTTCTATGTAAGTATACTTACTATGTAATATCAGGGAAAACTGAGAATCCTAAAGCTGACAGCAATCGTTAATATTACATATAAATTCATCTCTTTAAAAAAGTTTATAGAATTATTTATCAATTTTTGTTGAATCAACATTTCTTCTTCTGTATGTGTTTGTTACACGTTGGGCTATCATCCAAAAATATTTTATACAAATTGATAGCGTTGCAAATATTTGAACGAAAAAAAAATTATCAGTGCAGAAAATGATTGATAAAAATGTGTGTATTATATAATATTCGTAAAAATGGAAAATTTATTATAGTGTCAAGAAAAACTTACGATGTCATTTTGTTTTTATAATCTTGAAAGTTGAAAATATCTCTGATATTTTTATTATTTTCATTTTATTTTTTTAGTTTTAAGGCTACTTTTAGATATATTTCATTATACAATTACATTTTCTGTATTTCGAAAATTATAAATTCTTAATTTCAGGAATATTTTTATTCCAAGAAACAAAAGGGTTCTCAGCGGTTAAAATTAAACATTAGGAATTTTAGTAAAATTACATAACTTTTATTGTGAAAAAAACAATAACTTAAAGTAAAATTTTTGGTATATTAACAAACGAGAGTTGTATTTTTACTAAGGTATTTGTGTAACAGCTACCAAAAATATAAATATTATCAAAGATAATAAATGATAACTCTAGGATATTTTGAAATAAATTTCGATTTTTGCCCCAATTTCCTAGATCAGTTTTTAAATGAAAAACTGATCTAGGAAATTAGGGCAAAAATCGAAATTTATTATAGTTACCAAAAAGTTTTTGTTAAATAATCGTATATTTTTTCATGATGTAAAATTAACAAATGATTTTGAAATGGCGTATAACTACAGATAAATACACAACTTATTGGCATTATCGATATGACATATATTAATATTTTCGATTTATTAACAATATTTTTGGTGATTGAAACTGACATATATTATATTTGGATAGCATCCAAGTCAAACCTTAATATCAAAAGTTCAGTAAACTTTCTTCAAAAATATTTTATTATTTTACATTTTCAAAATAAAATCAAGGAAATTATAATTATTTTAAAAATATATTTGAAACAAAATTATTGTTTTATTATTAAAATGTCACTTATTTTTAGATAAAATTAACTCTTTGTTTTTACTTATTTGATTTATTAACGTAAATAAACTTGAAATGAAACAATTGTTTGAATATATTTTTGACATATTATTAAAATTGCAAAAACTATAACAAAATTCATAAATTTCATAAAAATTACAAAATATTTTTAAAAAAAGTTCTACATTTTCTAAATTTAAAAAATATATATACAGTGTGGTACAATTTAATATATTATGGCTAATAGCTAGTAGTTACTCAATTAAAAACTATCGTAAACAAGGGCAGAAATTGGTGGACATCATGTGTTCTGACATGAGATTGGTAGAAATAGAATAACACTTTAAATTAGAAAGGTGATCCTAATAAAAAATTAACATTTTTTATTTAATACATTTTTTCGAATATCGTTAGCTTTTCGAAAATGCGACTTAAAAGTATGTCATTATTGCATTTAATCGAAAGAAAATACGATAGCATTAGAAAAGGACAATAAAAGTCATACGTCTGTGTTACTTTTAAGCCCAGGTAAATTTTTAATTTTTAAAACATTTTTTCTGTACGTAGCGTATTATCTATCGATTAAATGCAATAATAATGACATACTTTTAAGTCACATTTCTTTCGAAAGCTCATGATTTTCGTAAAAATGTTTTAAATATAAAATGTTAGTTTTTTTATGACGATAAACTTAAACGATACGATAATTTAAAGTTTTCTTAGAATCTAAATTAGCTTTTAAAGCAACTCGGAGAACTAGGTCCAATCTTATGTCAGAACGAACATCACTAGCTATAATAGATTAAAATGGTCCACCCGGTATATTCTAAAATTTGCATTGTAAGATATTCAGAATACTGCAATGGATATTTTAAAAATAAAATACTAAGCATACCAGTAATTTAAAAACTGGAAATATTCTAAAACTTAAATTTATGTTTAAAATAAATAGGGAATGCTTTATCAAAAAATGAACATCTTGTTGTCGAACTCTCCTTTTGCACTTCTTATATGTAGCAATATCGTAAGTTTTTTACTTTCAGTTATATCGACAATTTTGGAAATAATGAAGTGTATAAAAGGTATAATAATATTTAAATAAAAGTTTTATGTAGAAAAAGCTAAAAATTACACTCTTCATCTTTAGAACAACCATCCTAGATCGGTAAATGCTATCAATATACATTTAATAGTACAATAACTTTATAATGGCTGGATTTTTGATATTATACTAGCAGATACCCGCCCGCTTTGCTGAGCAATTTTTCCTTTTTTGCTCATGATACTCGCTGACATTGTAACATTCTATAGGTCCAATCATTAAATTAACCTAATTTTTATACTTTTTGGATCAAAATTACCCCATCCACCGAGTTTTTCAAATTCCAAAAAAAAAATTTTTTCAAAATTTTCTCGATTTTTACAAAGGGGCACCCCTTAAAAAAATTGTGAAAAATCGAAAATTTTTTTAAATCTCCAATTTCGATAAAACTCAAAAGAAAGGGTAATTTTGTTCCAATAAGTACAAAAATCGGGTGCATTTGTTGACTGGTCGATTAGTTTTTGAGATACGGGCTAAAATCGATCCAAATATTGCGATATATCAGAAACTCTGCATCTTATCATTAAATTAACCTGATTTTTATACTTTTTGGATCAAAATTACCCCATCCACTGAGTTTCATCAAATTCCAAAACAAAATTATTTTCCCGATTTTCTCGATTTTTGCAAAGGGGTACCCCTTAAAAAAATCACAAAAAATCGAACACATTTTTTAATCTCCAATTTCGTTAAAACTCAATATATAAGGTTATTTTGACCCAAAAAGTACAAAAATCGGGTGCATTTGTTGACTGGTCGAATAGTTTTTAAAATACGGGCTAAAATCCATTCAAATATTGCGATATCTCATAAACTCTGCATTGTAACAACTTATTATGGGTGAAATAATTTTTAAAATCGGGTAAGTAGTTAATTCAAAAATGACGAAATTTCTGTAAAATAATAAATGATAGTACTCTTCACATAGACTGATTCTGAAAACGAGAACCTTCAATTTTAATTTTTTCTACCTTTCTACAAACAAAAATCTAGATAATTTTTTGTTTTGCAAGTTTTTCTTTACTACATGTTTTTAATTTTTATAATATACAACAAAAGAAATAAGACAAGTTCAATGATAATTTTCTTTATAGTTTGTTTATTTATAGATTTGCATTTAATAGTTTGAATATTTCATAACAGAATTTTAATAAAATGAGTTGTAAAAATCGTATAAAAATATTATTGATATGCTTGTGTTGTAGAGTAGGCCTGGGCAAACGTGGCTTACATTAGTCCCTCGGACTCCCAATTTAACAGACGAGTAAGACAGTGACAACCTAACCAGCGACAACCTAAAATACGAGTAAGACAGAGAGACAACATTTTTTTTCTACCTATTTCATTACTATTAAAGAAACTGAGTTAGGTAGAAGAGTCGTATACCCGTCTCGCTTCCTTTTCTATAAGCAATGTGGACTTGGATAAAGAGACACACAAAAAAGTTTATGGCACAAAATAAAGTTATAACAATGGTGACTTCGACTTAAAATAACTCGCCCATGTCTGTTGTAGAGTACCAGAGTATGTAAGAGATACAATAATAAAGATTATGATGTTCATAAATAAAATATTCAACGATTACTAAATACTTTGAATGTCGATTGTACAATATATATTGTTCAATTACTAAACACAATTACTATAAAGTCTCATTTACAATAAATTCTAAAGTGCAAATTACAATGCTATTTCATTCCATGAATTGAATTTCTGTAAAATTGGTTGGACAAAGCTAGCTTATTTATCAACAGTATTGCCAACTCAGTTGTTTTACCACTAAAACTAGTAGTTTTATTCTTCCTTTCGTACAAAAATTCTGTTTAGTGGGCAAATAATTTAATATTTTAATAGCATTAATGCTAATTATTGTAAGTTTATAACGATCTCTCGAAAAATATTCTGGTAACACCAGTAACACTTCTATCATCTGTTTAATAGGCTTGATAATTGAAAGTTGGCAACATTATTTACCAACAGTAGTCAGAGCTGCATTAAACGAAACACTAGAAAAATCGAGAACACATGAGCTATAAAAACTATGCGCGTTTTAACAATACGTATGCGAGTTTGAACACTGCGTAAACATTTGTTATAATCAAAGCCTAATATATATACGAATAGGGCCTGAATTTAATTCATTCTGCGTTAAATTAGATCGATGGATACAAAAATTTTGTTTATTTGTGAGGCTTTAAACAAAAATCTCAGTCGGCGTAAAAAAAAATTATTACTCTCGTTTTAGCTATTAGCTATAAAACCGGCGAGCGTTTTTCGGAATTATAAAGATAAAATATTCGGAAGATAAATATAAACTAAATGTAAAATTTGTTTGTTTCACTGTGAACAGTCAACCGCCCTTAGTTTGACTGACGCCCCTTTTGCCGGGTAGGGAACGAAATGATATTGATTTTCATTTGGATACAAAATGGAATATTTGTTTAGCTCCGCCCTTAAAAGCGTGGCTTTCTAAATACCTATACCCACTAGGTACTGAATATCGAAAATTGAGTAAGAAAAATTGTATTTAATTGCAAAATATAATCGCGGCTGCAAATCGTAATAAGACGTGTTGCGGAGACGATAAATAAACAAAAAAAACTTATTTTTTCAAAGGCTGTAAGGTGTATTTTGCCTTGGAAATTAGTTAAAACAATCGTCAACTCTATTATAAAATTATTACAATTTAAGATATTTATATGTAAAATTTTATCCGAAGGTATAATATAAATAAAGAAGTTTTGGTTACGTGCAATTTTAGGACACATAAAAAAGTTGTGGAAATTAGTTATTATAAATAATAATGAATATAAAATTACGATATTACTTATTTATTAAATTACAACAAAAAATCAACCAAATTAAAGTTAACTTTTTGAACCTTACTTAGCATATCACACACGTCGTCAGATAGGCACGTTGAGTGTTAAAATGTCATATGTTAATTAACGCTTAATCTATACGTTAATAATAAACATTATACCTACATTTAACAATTTAAAATAGACTTTACGATTTGAATACAAAATTGACCTTTGACATAGCACATTAATAGTAATAAATTTGAAAGAAATATATTACCATATATTCTAATAATAATAATAAAAATAAGGTATATACGACGTATATACAATATGTGTCTGATATTAAAATTTTATTCAATAAAAAAAAGAAAGACTTGAGAGGTTAGAATGGCATTCAATATTGTAAAATTATAAATATAAAGACTCTGTCTATTATTGTAAGTTACCACCCTCCTACATTAAAAAACCAATTTCACTTTTATATAGAAAAATAATATAATATGTGAATATAGGAATAATATAGAACAGGGCATATGAGTGTAGATATTAAAAATTTGTGGGCTTAAATTATTACTTTTGAATCAGGCTTGATCTTAGGGCTGTCCTTAAATGACATGGTGGAACAAATCAATATAAACCAGTTATGGATATCGGGACATTCCAGAAAATTGTGAAGCCGACACAATTGAGAGTACCCTTTGCTAACTGCAAGCTTCTCCTTAATAAAGAAATCTTAAGAAAGGTCAATTTTAAATAGAGTGATGAATGCACTTGTCGTACTGCAAGACAGACACGATCGGAGTACAATAGTAGACGTACTGAAGATATTATCGGGCTTCAAAGGGTCTCTATTCGCAAAACCGTTGCGAATGTTACAGGACACTGGCTAAGGCTCTATCACTGTATCACTGTCCAACTTTTGATTGAAGATATGAGTCAGCCTTTCATTGACAACCTCTCCGATCTCAAGTCCGTTGACGTCAAAGCACTTTTGCTGTTCTTAAACTTCCTCAAATGGTTAATAGAATTATGGTCGTGCATGGCTAACTGACTTTTCGGTATTACAACAGATCCTATAATATAAATGTATTTCACCCGAGAACAATCGTTCTAACCTAATCTAACCTATTGCTAGGCTTAATATTTGGCAATCATTTCAAAAAGACTGAAGAGGGAAGACGCATGTTGTCAAGATTAAATTCATGACGAAAATGGATGAGTATTACGCCAAGATTATTTTTGAATTTTTTAATCAATTTTCTCTCTTCTTGTATCGTCTTAATTGAATATTGACAAATTTTAAGCTAGCTATGAAAACATAAGAAAGATTGAAAGAAATTTAAGGATATATTGTAAATTCGATCTTGACAATAGCTTCTAAAATCTCCAGCGATTCCGAAATTACTGCCAATAATATGCCTCCCCTAAGTCTGTTATATCTACATTGTTAGAAAAGTAAACAATATTTTCCAATCCTACTAATTTTTTGGTTTTTGAAAATTTATTAATACCAGTTTTTTTTTTTTTTTTTTTAATTTTAAATTGAAATGTCTATATTTAAAGAAAGAATTGTTCTTATAAAAATAACACAACAAGTAACTCATTGAAGATATTTATTCAAGTTCCTGCTAAATATAATCGTTTTTCGAATTTTGGAAGAGATTATTTAAAAAAGGAGTGGCGTTGTAAAAATCACTTTAAAATTTACTTTATACTTGACCTTTCTATGTCCTTTATAAAGATAAAAGATAAGATAAAAATATTCGAGAAAAGTTTTCGTAACACGTACGCTCATCTGCCCTAGACTAATTATTGGTTCTTTAAATATTCAATGCGCATGAATTTATTTATTTATTTATTATTATGATTATTTGTGTTCTAAATTTATTCTTTAAAATGACTTGAAATGAATGTTTATAAACATTATACATATTTTGAAAATTATTTGAAAATCTATATCAATAATAATAACAATTTTATCAAATAGCTCAATAAGTTTTTCTTACGATAAAAACGAAGACAGTTTACAGGTTTTCTTTCTTCTAAACTTCAGAAATTTAATTTATTTTTTTAAATATTATTAGAAAAATTTCTGCCAATTGAGGCTGGAAGAATTTTGGGGATGTAAACTACTAATGTCAAAATTAAGGGAAATACAAAAAAGCAGACAGATGAAGGAGGGCTCAGGGAATAGAATACAAGCCGATACGAATATGATTTTTCGAAACGTAGAAATTTTTCAGTTAGAGGAACGTATTTATAATTAAAAGATCATATTTTAAGCAAGACATGGAGCATACTTAAGCAATGTTTTTACTAACGGCATCTTAAGAAAAAAATATTTCTTCGATTCAAATTACGCATAATATCATATCAATAAATTTCTTTACGCATTCTTCACACAATTAACGCAGATTTTTCTACTTACTTTAAAAATTGTCATTTTTACGCGCTCTATTTAATTTTTTGGATGCTAAATAGACTAAAATATTAAAACAATTCTTATTATTTATTAATAATTAATAAAAAAATACGTGTCAATAAGTTTTTAACACATTTAACCTGTATTTACTTTAAATTATAATTGAACAAATATTTTTTTCAACAATGGTATCACGATTAAATGATTCAAAAATGCCCAAATAAAGACCTTTCCTAAAAAGTTTTAACCTTTTAAAGAATTCATTGAGTAAAAAAAGATCATGTTCATCTTTATATAAAAAACAAAAAAACCTTGAGATGATTTGAAGTGTTATAAAAGGGATCTACGCTAATTAGTTAACTTTTTTTTTTTTTAAATTTTATAAATGGGTAGATACGAATTATTTGTATACCTCTATATACATAATATTTTTAGAATTCATCAAAATGGACCGCTTTTGAAATACTAATGATTGAAATAAAAAACCAAATATTTTATTTGAACTTAATATATCATGCTAGACGATTTGAAACACTTCACTTTGACTTTTTTCACCTCAGAGCTGATCGTTTTTGTGATATCAGCGTAATAAAAAAAATTCGCTTTTAAGTTAAAATTTTGTCATTAACAAAATTGACGATTGTGATCAAATATTTGATTTAAAAAACGTTTGAAATTTATATTAGCATTTAATATTCAAGCATTTTTTGTGTCTTGTCATTTCTCATCTCTCTTTTCCACGCTACTATCGAAATTTTTTCTTCAAACACTTGTATCTCAAAAACGATGAGTTTTAAGAAAAATCAGAGACAAAAAAGGTGTTAGAATAGTCAAAAATAAAGAGCCAATTACTGTTTTCACGAATTTCATGATTTTTCAGAAAAATTATCTTGGGCAATAGTTCGCAACCTATGAGTTACATAGAATTGCAACCTTTTAGCCGACTAGAAGTCGGGCTCTTTTCTTGCTTAATTATATGAAACCTTCTTTTATAAGGATATTTTTTGTTTTAAAAACTAATAACAATATTATTCAGAGAAAGTCTCAAAACTAAATACATAGGTTGTGAAGTGCCTAATTTGAAGAAACAAATTTTAAACGGGCGTCCAATTGTATTCATTAAAACATGTCTAGAAGTTATGTGGAGCTCACTACAGACTTTTTTTAAACATTTTATAAATGGGTAGATACGAATCTTTTTTTTTATTACATTTAACCCGCAGGTAAAAATTTAATGGTAGCCACCAAAAAACTATTAATTTTATAAGAATAATTTCACCTTGGATTGAATTAACTGCACACAAATAATGGATCAATTAATTATAAAATAACGAATCAAAAATATTTTTTAATGCAATAAAATATTAAACCCACACAAACCTTCAGTAAAATATTATTCGACGTGAGTTGTTATAAAACTGTTCTTACCTGAAATGAAAAAAAGAAAATATTAGTAAATTAGTAAAAAAACGATGGACAATTATGGAAATGTAATTTTCTTGTACATAAACCTTGTATATTAAATATGATGTAAGATAATTTATTTATAAAATTGAAAATGGGTTTAACCAATAATTCTTACTTAATTGACAAAACAAAGTTTATGTCATGAAATAAACATCAAGAGTTTTACATTTTAAAATTTATATTTTATGTCATTTAAATTAAAAATAAAATACATGGGATAAAGAAAGTTATTTACTTGCAAATAAATGATTCAAATTATTACAACAAATTATAATCGATAAAACGCAAAAAAAATCCCTCATTTCTTTAAATGATATAATATATAAAAAAAAGAACTCTGACTTATTTATTTTAAATGAACGGAAACCGTTATTTTAAATGAAACGGAAAACTTTTATCATTGCTACTTTTTTTTGGGTCCTATATATAGAATTCAGAAATTCAATCCAGAAGGTAGTTTATCTTGCCAAATTTAAATAGTGTAAATCTGCCTATTGGGTGGGCTGTGTTATTTCAAAATTCTACACATAAAAAAACCAATGAGTATGGAATCTTTTGGGTCATAAACTTACGTCCCTATTTACACAGTTTAATTGGAGACAATTTAATTTTAAAAAGCGAATGGTACCTATTATCGTAAGAAGAGCACTCCACGCTGTTTAACATAAAATATAACATTACAATTATAACAATAATTTAATTATTTTATACTTTTTAGGCCATTTTGGTACATTAAAAATAGCGCGTGGCATATTTAGAAGTATTTTTATTTATAACTACACTCTACGCTTAAAAATCCACATAGAATGCAATTTTAAACTACTAACAGCAAATAATCAAGGATATTAATTCCAGTACACTTACAACAAATTACATACAATAATAAATTGATTTATTGACATAAATAATAACAAAAATTGTTTTTGTATGGAATTGTTGTTATCGATTTACAAATAAAATCTCCCATTTATTATAACAATTTTTTAATCAATTTAACTATAAAACTATTTATTTATTATAGTACTATAGTATATTGAGAGGTGGAGATTCATTGATTCGTATATAACAATATAATACATACTCTCAAACAGTATACCACCAGTATTTATGAATATAATTATCATAAATAATATTTATGTGTTATATTAAGCATGAAAATATAATTATTATATGTACTTTAAAAAATGTGAATTCGATTAGGTGAATCTAATTGAAAATTATACATTTAATTCGATATATAAATGTATTATTTATGTTATTTAACATCCAACATTTAAATTTAATTTATATATTTTCAATATAATACAGGGAGTAAAAAATACTCAGGCAAACTTCAGGCATGGGTCCTTGTCCTTGCACCGAAAGAAGCAAAAAGGTCCATAAGAACATATGGTCTAAACTTTTCATTTTCGAGACACAGGATGGCAATGTTTAAATCCGAAATATAATAATGATAAGTAAAGTATTTTTGAGACTAATTACACAAAAATATATTTTTGATATGCAATTTTTTTGTTTTTTTTGGACGGAAGGAACTCGTGGTCAAAGTTTGTCAAAATATTTTGAGTCATCCTGTATAAACGATATATAATGTATTATTGATATTAAATATGTATATTTAACATCAATGTATATTTGATTTGCTAATTACTAAAGCAAACCTTTTAATTGTTTTGGAATTTGACACGTTCATAAATAATGTTTTTTGTCGGAGGTAAATTATATTATAGAGTTTACTGAGTTTTGGATATGCTGCGACTAATTATATTTTCATAAATATATAATTACTACAGAAATTTCAAACATCTTACATTTTAACTTCGAAAATCTCTCCAAAATATAGGGCTGCTTATAAATTTTGAAGCTTTTTTATTTTTGTGTCAAAGTTTCTATTTTTACTTTATTTTAACTCGTAGTCTCTGCTTGTCTATCGAAAAAACTTTGTATTGACTTTTAACGCTTTTCCTCTGGTCCAATCGAATTATAGCATATTAATTTTATGTTTTTTGAGTCCATATTAAGGCGTTTTGAAACCAAAACGAAAATGCTACCAAAAAACTGAAATTATGTGTGTTAATTAAATTAGTATTTAAATACGCCTTCTATATAAATTGCAAGTCGATTCTTTGTGCGGTTTACGAAAAACTAATTAAAATTAATTATTATAGAGATTTAGTAAAGACCTATCAATTTCAAGTCGTTATAACCGAATTTGACTGACTATAAATTAATTTTTCGCATTGTATTGTGTGGTCTGGCATTGAAGAAAAGGTATAGGAACCTAAAAATTATTGTGTTTTTTAATTATCTCGTGAATGAAATAATTATTTTCTTTAGGGAACAGCTAAAAAATAGAAACAAAAAAACATGATTTGAATAGAATTTCATTTCTTAAAACTCACGTACACCACAAAACAAAAATTAAAATCTCTCGTTAAAAATAATAAAAATGAAAAAGTGTAATATTTTTTGTTTTTTATTCAAACCATTACAAATTAACCCAGGTATTTCTATTGTTTTGTATTTTGTTACCTCCATCTTCGTAAATTAACAAGAACTTGACTATTGTACTGATAAATTCTTAAAAAGTGATTTTTATAAAACAATGTACTTTATATATAAGAGAAAAAAATTTTAAACTCACAATAAAATGTGTTGTTATTATATTTGGCACTAATATCTAAAGAATTTTCGATAATTAGTAACAGTAATTAGTAACTAAATGGTATCAAATAATATGTGCTAATTCAATTAACAAAGAATATCTATTAAATATATGAAATTTTGTGTGAAATTATTTTAAACAATACGAATTTGTAAAGTGAAAGAATTGATTTAAAACACTCACACAACTTTCATGAATCTCATTTGAAAATGAAACTAATCCAGTGACTCTCGAAAAATATTTCATTTAGATTAAACATATTTCAGATAAAATCCCTCTAAGCGCACTATTCTACACAAGAAGGAAAGGAAACAATAATGGCTAATATTATCGATAAAAAAAAATTGATTTCTGACACTGTATTTCACGATCTTTTTCCTTCATCCTTATCGCAGCAAAATCATTTTGGTTCACATATGCAACAAATTCAGTTAACTCCACGGTTTTTTCAATATTTCCCCAGAGTGGGCTAAGATATTTAAACGATGACACTACCAAGTAGTATCTCAGTTCAAACCTCGAATCGGTTACACGGTGGCCAATGTTCTTTCAAAATGAAATTCCCTGACTTTTCCATGTGTTCCAGATGAACAATTAAAAAAATCTAATAAATATGTGAAAGAAAATTTTTCAAATATCGAGCATGAAAAAACTTAATACTAAATGTGACTCAAGATATAACGATTATATGCGTCACTTTTTAAAATAATTCGAATAGCAAAATACAATTATAAAAATAATTTTAGGAGTTTGCTACAAAAATGATAAAATTTTATGATTTTTCTTTTTTTTCATGCAATTCACTGGCATTTGTAAAAATTTGCAGGAAGAAATTTTCCATCGAAGAACTAAAAATATTTAGTCTAAGAAATTAGTACCCTCAAATTCTTATAAAATTCAATTGCCAATTGAATAATATTCAACACATGAAAGTGATATCAAACCAATTTACGAATGATTGATCACCGAAAATTCATATCTTCTAATTTTTTTACAAATCATTGTGAATTTTTTTTATCATTGTTTTTAATGGATATTAATTTCTCTTAAAAAAAGATTTAGTCGTTTTTTTTATCTTAATGATTTTTTTTTGTTTCATTTCCGTAACAAAAATTATGTCATCATACACCGTCGTAGTTTGTTTGGTAAAAATATATAAATGTGAATTTTTTTCTCCTAAATAATAGGCATGGGGTCAGGCATACTATTTGACGATCATTTTAGAATGTATGTAAAGGAAAATAGTTGTTAAGAACGTATTATAATAATTTTTTTCTCTAGGACAATTTTCATATCGATTTTTTTAATGATTCAAAATATAATATTCCATCAAAAATTAAGAAAACATTAGGTTTCAGCCGTTCCACAGAAAAGAGTATTTATCCCAAATTTTCGGACAAAAGTCAGAAAACTCTTTTGTTTTGCATTGAAACATGTTTCTCGGCGTAGTTAGATAACCACTCCATCACAAACAGGTCACTTGAGTTACCTCAACCTCGCCCCCCGTCTGTTTTGTAAGACGCAATCTACCTACTCTTACGGATGCATGCTTTTATTATTGTCGCTCTCGATTTACCGTGTCATTCAATTTACGTTTACTGTGTTTGTTAGTGCAATTAAGTAAGGATTTTTTTGGATTAAAGACGAAGGTTTGTGCTTTAATAATAGTATTTAATGTTAATGTTTCTATTAATATAATTAAATATTTGTGATTCATATTTGCTGTTATTAAAGGTAATTTTTTTCATTAAATTTATCATACTCAAAGCTTTTTGTTTATGTGTCATGTCATAAGGCTTAAGACAAAAGTCAAAAAAAGGAACAAGCAGTTTTCCAGAAATAAGAAAAATAAAATTTGGCTAAGAAGAAAAATTAATTAAATAAATTGGAAAAGAAAATTAAATTATTTGGATTAGAAGAGAAATATGATGAATCAGAATATGACTAAAAAAAATTTTAATTCTCGCCAAATAGAAGGTACTTTTGCATCTAAATGTCTTTTGAATCAATTTTTTGCATCAAAATCCCTTCATTATATATTGTCCGGAAATTTGGTACAAATACGCGACTGTGCGTTCTGAAATTACTATCAAATACAAGCCTGGTCCTAGATTTATAATTTATCTCATATACAATTTAGGTTACACGTGTAATTAGTTTTAAATAGTGGTCATTTTTTTTTGTCATGTTGATAACGAGCTGTGATTAGTACATTTTTCCACGTATGTTGTCGTGTCACATTTTTTAATGATGTGTGTTCAAGTCGTTAGAGCCATATAACGTGTGTGTATGTTTTCATTTAATCCAGATATTACGTTAAATACTATCTTTAATAAGGCGTTAAATTGAATTTCTATATCATACATTTGCGTTTGATGGCTCGTCGACCATCCCATATACATTTTAATTAATGATATTAAACACAAGAAACGACTAAAAATAAATTTAATTATTATTATATGGGCCATTGCGATTTCGAATTCCACAAATGATGGCTGCTGAAAAAATTCATTAACTGTCTTATCTATATTTTTTTTGCTAAAAATTATACTATGATAATAGGCCAGGAAAATTGGGAATTTTATAAATTATTTTCGAACGCAACGTCAGCTGTATTAATAGTTTGAATCGAAATCGAAATGCATCTTACAAAGCGTTTTAAATTGTTAATAACATTCGGTTTTTTTTAGAGAAACTTATTCCAAACTTTTTCAATTTTGTGAAATTTATTCTGTTAATAAATTCAAATTCTTAATCTTAATTACGTAATAGTTAGAAATGACGAAACATAAAAGATCGAAATTCTGACTTCTGATTGAAAAATAGCCAGACTCGAAAATGTTCGAGATAAAACTGTCTTTGAATGCAATCTGTGACTTGTTATAACTTCTACGTTTTTTAATCAATTTTAATTTCACTTTCAAATTTTGTCATGTCAAGTCTAGTTTTACATTTTTATGGGTATTATGACCAATTCGACATCAGGATTATCCCCTGTAACGGCCACATCTTTCCGTTAGCTATTAATTATTCAAGTAATTAATATTACAAGGAAGGTTGTGCCGTTGCATTTACCATAACAACATAATTTGTATCAATTATCATTCGATTAATAAATTCTGACTTTAAAGTTTCATTTTATTATTTCGTGCAACCAGATTTCATCTTCCAGAAGAAGATTTATTTCAAGACTTCATATTTTGGTTCCGATACCAGAAAGCGAACCCGAGCCTCCTAGACAAAGATCATAGTATTATTATTGGAGATATCACTTGAGTGACATGGTAGTAAGATTTAGCCAATCCTCTACTAACGGTGTAAAATCATATACTGCGTCTTTAATAGGCCGTTCATTTATAAATTTGTACTGACATCATTTACAAATATTCAAAAGCTCATATCATACACAAATATCATAAATGAATCATTTTTTATCGTTTACATATCCCTCTAATCAGTCAAATAAACCATCCACCACCACCAAAGAAGTTTCCGTATTAACATTAAAGAAAAAATTATGCTTTGTTGACTCATATACCACATAAATAATTAAAAATAATGACATTTATTTTATCATATTTTATTACTAAATTAAATGTAAATGTAATGTATTATTTGTTATCAGTGAATGTCTGTGTTATCATCAATCATTAACTTATTTAAGTAGTTCATTTGTCACATAATAATAATACCATTCTAATATCAATTATCACAATATAATTATTAAAACATAAACAAAGAAAATGTTTATAAATATTAGTTCCTCTTTTTTAGAAAATATCTTTTTATTTAAATAAATAGATAAGGATTAACATTTAAGGTCAATGTTTTATTTAATTTGTTGGGAATTCCTAAATAGAGAACGATTTAAAATTTTTTTAAAAATTCTTATATGTTTTAAAGTGGGTTGAAATGTTAAACAAAAGTGTCTTAGATCGGATTCTAAACCCTTTTTCAAATTCATTTAAAATTGACGGTGACTAAGCCATTCACCACTAAAAATTGCAGTCAAATTGTTGTTTAAAAAGAATCCCAACTTATCCAGTAAAATATCGCTTTGTTAATTCGAAATATAGTTTTGGGGGTGTTATAAGTTGTACCGCTATGTGTGTGTGTCTGTCTGCCTGTCTGTGAAATCATAGCGTCTAAACGGATGAACCAATTTTGATTATCTTTGTTTCGTTTGAAAGGTAATTTAATGGAGAGTGTTCTTTGATAAGTTTCAAGTGCGGGCTTAGGGTTGCATATCCGAAAATATTGTCGTGGGTTTTTTAAATTTCACTTGTTTTAATTGGTTATAATTATATCAAAACTTACGATAAGTGAGTTTCAACAAAAAAAAAGATTTTTCAAATAATTATTATTTTACGTTCCAGAGACACTACCATGTATTATTTGCTTATGATTAATTCGACTCTATAAAACAAACTGTAATAAATGATAATGATATTTATGAAAAATAATAACGATTTTCAAAATGAGTTTTAAATTAAACGTTAAGGTGTGACAGCTAAACTGGATATTTCAATTCAAACAGTCAATATTTTAAAATTAAAACAGAAATTGACCGACACTTAGTTATAAATGAGTCATTATATTATAATTAAACAATGATTAGTCATCAGAAATTATCATTTAAAATACATTATTATTATTATTATTTTATCGTATCAATAAAATATAAGATTATTAATCAAAAATTGCATATAAGTATTTTGATTTAGATTAAAATACTTAGATAAGGAATAAATGTCTGCTTTTATTTATATTATCATTTGTAAATATTTATCTTTGAAATATATGACTTTTATTCAACGAAACGTTTTATCATTCAACGAAATGATAAAACTTTCTTAACAATTTTGATAAAAGAATGACGTATGACCTAAAGTAAACTTGAATTTGGAATTCAAGTTGATCAAGAAGTGAATATAAAAATTTTGGCGTATCATTTGATAAGGAAAAATCAATTCCTCTTGCCATCAGGTATAAATCCCATCCACGTTAAGAGATTTAGATCCTACCGGGTGTCCTATGACACGTTTCATTCTTTTTTTTATCTATCACACAGGCAAATATATATAATACTCTGTTGTATAAAAAAAAAAGTCAGCCATGGAGACTGTCGAAAGAAGAGAAAACTTAAAACTTTGGAATAACTGTGATTTTTTTGTATTTAATTTTTAATTAATTATACTATGAACACTTGAAATTTCTTCAATCAAATTAAATTCAATTTGTAAATTGAAATTATTAACGAGTGTATATAAAACTATCATAAATGCCATCTATGAACAGTAATCAGAAGTTATCAAAGATCGGAATCACTTTGTTAATAGTTAATTTTGCAACTTTAATTGTTATTACATAAGTGCCGTTTTGTCGAGTCATTTCTCTAGGTTATGGTGTTATATCTGTAACTATATTCATAACATGTTGCTGACGCGAAATCATAAGATTTTACCCTAGCAAATTCATTTCGATATTATATAAAATTATTGAGAATTAAATAAGGTATTAAACAGTAAAGTACGGCTATTATTATGAGTAAAGTACGGCTAACTAATAACTAGAAGGCATTATCTTTGGTGGTGCAAGCATGGTGGTGTCTTGAATGTAATCGTTTTGAATAATTGGCATTGCTTGATGAAAATAACGCAAGCGAAAACACGTACTCGTAAATAATTTTTGCAAATGTAAGGAAAATGATCCATCAATTAAAATTAAAAAACTCGACTATATAAAAGGAAAACTGAAATTTACTATGCACTTGGACGGGATATATAATACAAAAGAGACAGAAATTCGTATCGGATATAAATAAATTACGTATACGGTAATTTAGTTAAAATTAAAAAACGTACCAAATTATAAATTACCTCTCAATTCAATACAACAATAATTGTGTTGTCTTATAAACTCAAAAATAATATTTCTGACATCTGTAAAGTAATTTCATTTGTGTTTTTTTTTAAATTTATGTTTTAATCCAAACAAATCATGCGTATACAAATCTCGACAATACACACTTGAGAAAGTGTACTAATAAATTACTTTTACATAAAACAATGACCAATAACTTTCATTAATTACCAATAAACAATGATTTTGGTAAACAATTAAAAAAGATTTAAAAATAATATTATTATTATTATTAAATATGTTTTTATATTATTGTGTAGGTGAAAAGATTTATAAGAAATATTATAAATAATTAATTTCTTTTAAAGAAATATAATATGCCGCGACTCTGTACCGTGTTATGTTGCGCTGTCAAGACAATTTCACATCGATTTCAATTATATAATAATTGCAAGAATATAATAAAAAGCGATAAATAATAATATTAAAGGAATAAAAACTTTTATTTATTTTTACGTATTCAATAAAAAGTGGAAATAAATAAAATAATTTTTAAGAGCACTTTAAAAGTTTACTTAATGTAAGTTATATTAAAATCATAGTATTATTATTATTTGTTACTAGCAGATACGCGCCCGCCTTGCCGGGCAATTTTTCCTTTTTACAACAAAGACAATCACGTTATAGCCCTCACTTATCCTCAATTTTTTTCACAATTTTATGGATTTTAATTTTTCAGTGGGGAATTCTGAAGTTTTGCCTATAATACTCGCTGACATTGTAACTTTCTATAGGTCCAATCAATAAATTAACCTGATTTGTATAATTTTTGGATCAAAATTACCCCCACCACTGAGTTTCATCAAATTCCAAAAAAATTTTTTCCCCATTTTCTCTATTTTTTCAAAGGGGTATTCCTTAAAAAAATTGCAAAAAATCGAAAAAATTTTGTTATCTTCAATTTCGATAAAACTCAGTATATAAGATAATTTTGACCCAAGAAGTACAAAAATCGGGTGCATTTGTTGACTGGTTGATTAGTTTTTGAGATACGAACTAAAATCGATCCAAATATTGCGATATCTCAGAAACTCTGCATCCAATCATTAAAATAACCTGATTTTTATACTTTTTGGATCAAAATTACCCCATCCACCGGGTTTTATCAAATTCCAAAACAAAATTTTTTTCCCGATTTTTTCGATTTTTCAAAGGGTACGTACCCCTTAAAAAAATTGCAGAATCGAAAAATTTTTTTTATCTCCAATTTCGATGAAACTCGTTATATGAGGTAATTTTGACCCAAAAAGTACAAAAAACGGTGTATTTATTTGATGACTAGTCGAATAGTTTTTGAGATACGGACTAAAATCGATCCAAATAAAATTCACATCTTTCAAAAGGGTACCCGTTTAATCAAATTCGTCAAATTATAATAATAATTCTTCAGAGGCTTATAACTGACTCAACATACGCTTGAGAAGATAAGCCGCTGGATCGAACCAAGATTGGAATCTGCCTTTTTATGAATGAAGGAAGGAGTTCAAACTTCTTTGTTTTGAAAATTGGAATATTTCGTTGTCAGTACTATAAAAAATTCGCAACATTTTATATACATTATGATAGCAACTGTGATATATATTTATTGTAATGAGTGGAATATCATCAATCATTTAAAGAGAAAGTGAGGTAACTAAATACTTAGTATAAGTATATAAGCATTAAATATATTATTACCTTTAGTGAACTGTAATTGTGTGATACGACGACAAACTAACAAAACGACATTGCGATGGATGTTACAATATTATGGGCACAAGCAACACATAACCATCGTAGTCACGATTTATTACTTTACTTTTAAAAAGATCTATCTTTCTTATTCAATGTAGAACTGTATGAGTGTATGGTGTTGTATCTTTGATTATCTATAACTTTTGTTCTAAATATTTTACAGTAGAGTCTCGATAATCGGAACTCAATGAAAAAATTCTTTGATAATACAATGAATTCATTGCAAAAATTGCATTGGAATGTATGTATTTAGGCGAGACTGTACACATAGCATTCAACAGGTGCTATTGTGTTTTAAAAATCATAACAATGAATCATATTAGATGTATATAAAAACAAACAATATTAATTTCAATGAAATTTTCATGGGTATTTTAAATATTTCAGACTTTTTAACGTGCAATTCTCTTTCCGTTTCCGATTTGTACAATAATTCCTTTAAAAACACTGAAAATGTGATGTAAAACGTTTTTTATTAGTAATTTTAGCTCAATTTTAATATTTTTGTGTAGAATTGCACAAAATATTCGCAATTTGTCCAGTTAAAAATTTCTTAACAAAGTTTTGGCTATTTCAAAGGAAACACATAGTATCGTTGAGAAATTTTGATCGAGGAAACAAAATTTTCTAAATACCTACTGTTTACCAAGTACACAATTACACAAAAAAGAAAAGAGATAGGAGCTAAAATTATACTGCGTTATTTACAAATAAAAAGTGATTTTGAGTTCGCGTAGGAGCTAACTCGAAGGCTAAGGATCTATAAAAATTAAATTATTAAATTCTTAATAAAACAAGTGAGAACAAACAATTGACTGAGTTAATTGTAGAAATATCATCCATAGACAGTGTTGATTACTCTATCACATCACACATAAATACATGTCACACATACATAACTGATATTCCTATATAATACATACTATACAATTTACGATTAATTTGCGCCCTCACGGGTAAATAGTGATGTTTACGAAAAAATGTTTCAAACAAAAGTTGGTTATTTTTTATAAGGAATATTTTTACTTTTAAACTTTTGTTCTATCTCTAACGGTTTACAAAATGGGTCCTACGAACTCAAGACCCAATTGACCTATGTTGCTCATTTACGAACTCGACTCACTTTTTACGTCATGAGTACGCTGTAAAAATTTCAGCTCAATATATTTTTTCATTTTTGAGCTATCGTGTTAGCAGACAGACGGATAGACGGATAGAACCGAAAATGAACTAATTAGGTGATTTATTAGGTGATTTTATATACACCAATACCAAAATTTTGTTCGTACCATCAATATTTTTAAGCGTTACAAACTGAGGACTAAACTTAATATACCTTGCATATTACATAAATGCATGGTATAAATATGTATTTAACAATCTCAGTAAATATAGATAGTTCAAACATTCATACCCAACTATGTGCATTATTTAAGTAATTAACACTATTATAGGTATTATTTTCACTTTTTTAGGAGCTATATTTACAGTTTTTGTATTCAGAAGCTTACTTACTGACGACATCCAAATTATCATAAAATTTAAGAAATTTTCAAGTTTCCATACAAGATTTAAAATTAAAAACAAATGATATTTTAATTTAATCACTTGTAATTATTTGTAAAAAATGTAATAATTACTAATAAATACATATAATTTCCTCATAAAACATCTATAAATGCAGATGAGAATCATTTTAAAGAAGTGTCAAGAGATGAGTTTCTGTATAAAGAGATGTATGTTATTTTACACCAGATTCACTTTTTCTTCATAAATATTCAAACTAAATTTATTGACATCAATACATGATACGAATACATAATCTGGACGAGAATCGAATTTGTTTTTTGCGTATCGATCAACACCTTTTGAGCGTAAGTGATGGTGACGAAATGTGGATACATTTCTTGACTATCAATACTAGTGTATTTTTACCATTTGTTTAAATTTTACCTTGTTTACCTTTTGTAATAAACCCCGGCGCAAGAGAATATGGGGCAGGGGTGAAAGTAGGGATGAACAATCGAAAATTTTCAAATATACCCAAATCTGATATCAAATAATAAAAGGGCATGATGTGTGCATTGAAAAACTGTAAGTTACATGAAAGTTAGTTAAGCTGTTTAAAAGTTTGCGAACTCTTTTAGCGGGGGATTATCAAATTTCATATAATTTGCTAGATACTTCTCATCTATTTCTATGCAACCATAATGTACCACAGCGAAGCGTGGCAAGTTACAGCTAGGGCTCTTGCTCTAAAAGTAGGGTTCCGCATCAAAATGATAAAGTCGACGAAATTGTCAAAATAAAGAGGATAAGTGATAAAGAGGATATGTGACTGCATATGAAGTAAAGGTTATAACACAATAAGCTTTAATTTTAATTGAAATTGCACAGCGGAGGGAGTGGTTTACAGCTAGTACTGCAATATTAAGGCTTTGGAGGTGCAACAATAAGATTTCTTTTAAAGAGCAAATTAACATTTTCAATCCATTTAAAAGAAATCACACAAATATAATTGTAACAATTTAAATACGTGTTTAATGGATATTAAAATAAGGATCTTTAGGGGCATGGTCAGATTACAGGCGATAACTGTAACTATAAACATTGTAAATCAGGCATGGGCGAGTTATTGTTAGTCGAAGTCAGCATTGTTATAACTTTATTGTGTACCTCTTTATCCAAGTCCGCATTATTCATAGAGTAGGAAACGAGACGGGTATAAGAATCTTCTACCTATCTCAGTTTCTCCAATAGTAATGATATAGCTAGAAAAAAAAGTTGTCTCTCTGTCTTACTCATATTTTTGGTTGTCACTGTCTTACTCGTATTTTAGTTAGAGAAGTCTGAGGGACTTCTGTAAGTCACGTTTGCCCATGCCTGTTGTAAATGCTACCCATATAGAAAAATTTAGTAAACGTTTGACATTTGAAAAGGCTCTAAGAAATTTTCAATTTATGATAATTTCAACATTCACTGTCTTTATAATCTATATGTTTCAACCTGTATAAAAAGTACAACACGATAAAACAGCATCCAATATCTCCTCCAATACTGTAACCATATCTATAAATTCACAAGTCCACACCTTTATCAATTAATAATAATAGTAATATTGTATATGTAAGTATACATTGGTTATATATAAGCATTCCCACACGTGATACGTACACAACATTAACATAGCACACACTATTTTAAACACATACTAAATCTACCTTTATAATATGATAATGTGACATATGTCATTTATGTAACATATATTATAATGCCTCCTAAATGTGTGTGTAACCAACCCTGATTATACGAATTCAAACAACCAACAACTGAACCGTACATGTCAAATATTATGCTAAACAAAATCTATTATATTACAAAAGGTTTCTCTAATTGTGAAGGAAGGGTTATATCTGCAAAGGACTTTGCATAGATGAAAAAGAAAAGTGGTAATCAATCACATACATAAATTAGAATCTGGAAACAAGTTTCCTTGATTTGTATAAGTGCATGCTACCATCATTACAGGATTACTCACGTTATTCGACACGAAAGGTTAAAGATAACCTACTTGATTTTAAGAAAATTTTGTTTCGAGGATAGATGGAGGCTTATTGGCTGTACCTTTTACGAAAATCATTTTTAATAAGCCGTCATTTAATAATGTGATCTTACAAGAAAACTTGGGTATTAAATGCAATTTAATTACGTCGAAAGTATAAAAATTAACATAGTGGGTAACCAGAAAAAATGGCATATAAGATCTGCTAGGTAAAAAAAATAAAACTTGGCTTATGGAATGAAAATATGTAAAAACTCAATCTGGACTTTCAGTCTCAAAACGTTATTTTAAAATAAAATGGACATTACCGGATATTTCTCGAATTTAACTTAATAATATTTTTGGAGTTCTTAGTACATATTAAAATTATGTATACATAACACGCATCTAAGCTATGCATGAATATATATATGCATGACTGTCTGTTGTTAGCATTAAATGTATATAATTATTAATTGTATGTTTATTGGATTTAATATTGTAGAATTATCTCGTTCATATAATTATGCTCTAATTTCCGGAATATGGACACATACAACAAGGCGAATTTATTTTATTTCTGCTCCCCATGCGGTTAAATCGTTTTCTATATCGGTAAAACAACGTGAAATAGATATAATTTTCGAATATCGATGAAAACAGCATTCAAAATTTATTCGATTTGAAATTAGGGCAGTAAAAGACATGAATAAGATAACTAATAGATAATTTTGTTTTTGAAACAAAGAACATGTTTGTTTGTTTTGTTGTTTCTCGAAATAAAAAGTCGTTTTACTACACTAAAAAAGGAAACATTTTTAATTTTAAATCGATAAAAAAAACACGTTTTTGTATGAAATTGTCACTTGAGTTTACTTAACTCCAATACACTAACCTTATTATTCTCTTTATCGCAGAAGTGCAAAAACTGTGTGCCGCGGTGATATTTTCGATGGCTGTTAAATTGATAAAGATGTAGTCTATTTGACAATGATGTAGGAAATAATTAAAAAAAGTCTACTTATCCAAGTCGCAAGAAAACGTTAAACCAAATAAATGAAATGCAGGAGGAACAGTTTGAGCAACATGGCTTTAGAGTGCTAAGTCCAAGAACAAGACTAAGAAAGGTGTGTCTATCACTTTAAATATTATTTCCATTTTCGTAGAAATTTCAAGGGTAAACGTTTGCTATAATTAAACTTTTTATTTCAATCGATTTACATTAAAAATCAATAAAAATCATAATTTAAATAGCAATTTCCTACAAAATCATCAATAATATTCAAATGAATACTTCAATACTAATAAAATTATTTACAATTGATTGACAACACAATCAATAAATCAATTACTTTTTTGTTTAAATAAACAAGTTATATTGAATAAATTTAACTAGAATAAAAAAACAAACTAAATTAGCATTATTTTTTCTAAATAAGTCAACTACTTTCAATTCTCTCTTTGATGATACAAATAATCTATTAGTAAGTTACCTTAATAATACAGTTCTATTTTTATGTTTTTTATTTTAAATTAAAACCGGAAAATAAAAAAAAATACAGATATTTAATTATTACTTTAAAAAAAACTTTTATTTTCTATTTTCACCGGATAAAAAAATTACATATATTGGTTGAAATATGCAAGAAGGATGTCATCAAAATCAGACAAACAACTTGTTTATTTGATTATACAACAATATTTGTGATTTCTAATTAATTATTATAATTGAAATTTATATTTACCATTTCATAATTGATTGAAAATTTGATATAATTCATGTCAATAACAACCGATTTCCTATTATTAAGTATATATGGCTTCATAGTTGTTATAAATATGCGTTTCTATTATGTAAACTAGTTTAAATCTACTGAAAATTTATTGGTATGACTGTGCTATTTTCTTTAAATGAGAACTTTCTGTAACTTTTGTTGCAGAAGGCAAATGGAAAAGGTAGATAAATATACGTACTTTAAGTATCTTAAAATACATTCAGATAATGCATTAGATTGCATTCACTGTGTTGCAGAAAATAAGAGAGGAATCATAACGTTAATTTGAAAATTTAAAAGGCAGTTTAAAAAATTTCAATTATTCGAAAACATAGTGGTCATCCATAAACTACGTAACGCTTTTTATCGTATTCTAATTTTTGTCTCATACGCTATTCTGCCTCATTTCAATTTTACAACCATTACTATTAATAACCGACTTTAACCAAAAAAGGATGAGGTTATCAATTCGACTGTTTATTTTTTTTTTCTATGTGTGTTCAGAACTTTCCTCAGAACTTTCGACTGGATGAACCGATTTTGATGATTTGAAAGCTGATGTTTCCCGTGTGGTCCCATTTCATTTTTGTCCAGTTCTAGCAACGACATAAATAAGAAAACCATAAAAGTCTTAAATTCGCATTAAGTATGCACGACAAGAGGACGAATTACTCAATACCACGCCAACCGATTTCGATGATTCATTTTTTAGTGACAAATTAGTTAGTGTACTTTAGATTTATTAAAAATCACAACAACAAAAAAACTTTTAACAAAAAGAAAGCCGGCTTCAAAGAAAAACTTTTCCAAAACAAATGAATATGCACTAAAAAGTAAAAAAATAACGAAAGTATATTAAAATTATTGTTATTTTTGGAGTAGGTGTCAGCCAAGCTAATGAAGCAAACTTTTCTATCAGAGTTGTTTCCTTGGCTGACGCCGACTCCAAAAATAACAATAATTTTAACTACAATATATTTTTTTTCATTTTAGTGCATATTAATTTGTTTTTTAAAAGTTTTTCTTTTGAAGTCGGTTTTCTTTTTGTTAAAAGTTGTTTTTTTCTTCCTTTATTATCTGCATGGCAACTATCTGTTGGAATATATTGTGCATATATTACTCTAATCAGATTCTTTTAAGTCTAATTTATTTTTAGCTTGAATTTGTTTATTTTTTAACAATTTAAATATAGAAGGTGAAATATTATTGGTTCAAAATAAAATAAGCCCTAAGATATATGCAATTAATGTGTTGCTTTCTATTACATTTAAATAATTACCAATTAAATAATAAATTATTATTATTATTGCAACCTTTCATTCAAATTAAATGATTTAAAAAATTTATCTTAATATTTAATACTTATATATGTTTATTTGTGTACAAAACCGTTTCTTGAACTTCAATTAAATGAAATTCGGACAAACTTTTTTTAATATATTATTTAAGTACGTACATAAAAAAATGCATGTTTACAATTCATTAAAATATATAAACAAATTAATAAGGCATATTACATCGAACACGACTTCCGTCTTGTTAATTTAACATAAATACATGAGAAAATATTGATTAACGACGACTTCCAAAGTAAATTATAATTAATATGCAAATTTTGCAATGTTTTCTTGCAAAGTTATTTTTTAGCATTATAAAATGAAGGCCTAAGTAAACAATTGATGTTTTTTGGTTCTAAATTTGGCAAATTCTCTGTTTAACTTACTCTAATTTTTCTCATCTTAGAAATACTTGATCCTCGAATATAATATAAAACTAATAACACAATACGTACACTAATATGATTTCCCTACTCTGTACAAACACTGTCAATTAATGGCAACATTAAAATCAATGTAAGAGCCGCAGAAAATTGATATTCTTTGATTGTGTTCATAAACCCAAATTCTCTCTCGCAAGGCAGACCTTAAGCTGACATTATGGTCGAATTGAGTCAGTCGTCCAGTGACTTAGTTATTTTAAAATGTTAAAGGTAAAACTGTAACTGCCAATTACCTCTAGATGCTAAATAGGATATCAATTCATGTTTTGGCAATATCAAATAATTCCAATATCATCTAATTTGATCTTAATAGATTTTTTTGGAGATTGTTAAAAATGCCAGCGTATGCGCACTAACTGTAAACGATGAACAATCTTAAAACCAATAGAGTCAAATCACCTGTATTTTACGAAAAAGTCAAAAAAAATTACATCATATCAATAATAAACGGAAGTCACAAGTGAGTACACAACTTAATTTTTTTTTTTTTTTAAATAAATGTGATAATTTTTAACAAAGTAATATTGTTAAAAAATATATTTACAGTTGGCCGAATCGAATTTATATAAAAATTTTTTAAATACATTTAATTTTTACCATTAAATTGTATCTAATATCTAGAGATAGATAGATACCCATAATATCGTCTAATAGTGTAATTAAATTCATTAAAAATATCACATAATTTGATCTAAATTTTTTTAAGGTGTTTGAATTAACGATTGTAACAAAAATTGCTAAATATAATTTCAAGTAAAAAATTGTCACCTAGATTTCTTAATTTTTAGTTTAATAATAACTATTCTAATAAAAAAAATTATTTGTAATAAAGTAAAAGAAATTATAGTAGATTTGTCAGCCTAGGGCCGGATCAACTGCAGCCAAAGGTTTCCAAGTGCCAAAAATCCACCAGAATAAAGCATATTTGATCATTTTTATTTTGTACTTTAATAGAATAAGTATAATTTGGACAGTCGAGTTGAAAATTATATATTTTTACCCAACTGGCAAAGAGTGGTTATGTTTTTCGCGTGTATCTAGTATATATGTATGAATATTTGTTTGTAAATTTCTTTTCACCTAGTATTTTCCGAACGACTTGATGGTCAATTAAGGTATCGTTATACTCGTATTAAAAATCCAAGCGATCTTAGATAGGAAAAAATACGAAATGGCGCTTTATTCGGTGCAAAATAGTACCTAATACGTTAGTTAAAAAAATTAACCAAATCTATCGAGTAGGGTATTCAAATAATTAGGAATAATAAGGTGCTTATAAAAATTTAATATCGTTATCGTAAGTCGTAAATTAAATAAATAATTTAAAATATCAAAAGCTCGACTGAAAACAAAATAAGTGTTTACCTTTATTCTTTTTACTTTTACTATATCGTAAAGTTGATGGTGTACGATAAATCCCAGGTCGTGCAACATAAGAAACAGCTCGTTTTTGTGATAACGCTGATTTTCTTCGACGTACAGGTCGTTTTTTCGGTACTGGTGATACACCTAATGGTACACATTCAATATCACTATAATCTAATAACACATCACTATCATCATCTTCCTCTGGTTCATAATTACTGGATGACGTTGATACATTATCCGATGAACGCGATTCATCACAATCACTAACACTATCAGTTTGTTGGGTTTTTGAGGACGTTGAAGGTGGTTGAATATCCGCAACAAAGAATTCACGTAAACTACACTTTTTACCATTCGAATAAAAATCACTTGTAATGTTACTATCATCTTCATCGAAAACTTTTTCTTTCGTCGAATTCTCCACATTCGATTTAGTTTCGATAATTTCAGAACGTTCTGATGAGAAGTTATAAATTTCTTCATCTTTACTTAAGCTAATATTATCGATTCGTGATTTTCGACCAGACATAGTTTCCGATGGGACATTATCATAGAAATCTCCCGCTATACTTTCATATAAACTAGAATTTAGCGTTTCGTAATTAGGTTGTGATTCTGTTTCTTCTTCTTTACGATACTCACGAATTTCTCGAACTGTCAATTTAAATGATTGTTTCTTTCGTATGGAAGTTTTACGTTTTTCTGGTGGTACAAATATCATAGGATCTAATTTTAAATTTTTCAAACATCGAGGTGGTCGATTTACAATGACTTGATATAAATCGGTTCGTGGGGGAATGACTTTCTTTTTAAACGATCGCCCAGAATTACGATTTCCTTTTTTGCTACGATTACTGGTTCGTTTATTAAAATCAGTTTTACTTTCAATTACCATACTCGTTCGTTTAAAGTAACCATCACGACTAACCGATAATTTCGGTTTCGGTCGTTTACTACGAAAGAAGCCACCCCGACTAGATGATGATGGTACATTACTGGAAGACGAATCCGTTAATTTTGGAATGGAAATTGAAAACGAGAACCCTGAATCTTTACTCGAAAACATATTCGAGGATGTGGTTTTAGTTTCACTGTTTTGTGTACTCGAAGACAACGTTCGACTTACGGCACCTGAAGAACTATTCGTGGATGATTTCTTTGGGTAATGAGTTTGTAATCTATTTATTAAAGGATCATCACGCCTTTCTTTTAGTCCACTGTCTAAAGAGTGATGTATGGTTGTTTCATTCGATTGAGATGACGATCGTGGTAATTCTAAACTTCGAGGTGACATTACCATAGGAGCATCCATCCAAATTCGACCTAGACTAACACTTAACGAACACATTTCATCATTGCCACCTGACGCTTCTGAAAATAGCACCGAACTTGAAGACGTTGTTGGCCGATTTCGTCGTCGAAATGTGGGTGATTTGTTTAACTTCATAACTTCGATGGAATCACCCCAGGGAAAGAGTTCAACCGCTGAGTCATTACTAACTTTTCGACTTAGATTATTTTTATCCGAATTGAAATGTTGTTTATCACTGCCATTTGTTGTAACTGTTACAACCGAAGCCGGTTGTTGAGGCACACTTAAAGAAGTTAAATGTTCTTCCTCATCTGCCGCTGGTATGTAAATAACCGTTCGTTCAGCACCTTTCACCGTTGAAACTTTTGGTTTATTTTCCGCAACCTTAACTCCTTTTAACCATTGTCCGTAGGGAACAATTTTAGGTTGCGGTTCCACAACCGAGTGAAGGTTACTGCTACTTCCATTATTTTTGCTTGAAGTAGTCGGTAAATCTTCTTCAGGTACTTCTTGTACAATACTCACAATTGGTTTAACAATTGCTGTAATCTCATGAGGATCATCGCAAAGTGCTTCCAATTGTTTCTGATGATGCTTTTTCTTACCACCTCGATCCAAATAATTTTTACGAATGGAAATTCGTTTAAATGAATCACTACGTTTGAATGATGATTCCTTTTCTTTTTTCTTTCGTCCGCCACCCATAAGGCGACGGATATTTTCAAATGTGATCGGTTTCATGTTGTGTGGTGATTTTTTGGTCAAGTACCCATCATTATATTGGTTAGAATTTTTCGATTTTCCATATTTATTTCTGTATATTTTAAGAGAAAAAGAATACAAAATTAATAAAAAGGAATGGAAAATTGAAAAATTTTCCTTGGAATGTTACGATATACGTAAAGCTCACTTTTTATAAATGATGCTTCACAATAATTAAAACTACAAATACTTGATTTAAAGTTGTTTACTGTTTTTTAGAGTTTTTCCTACATCTGGTAACAACCATTATAGGGCATATGTCAATGTCATTTAGGTGCTTTTGTAGAAGAGAATTATTGTGGCTCCATGTATCCTAAATAATTATCGGGATAAGCTCTAAAATTTGTCTTTTAGATAATAGTATAAGTTATTTAGATTACGAAAAAAATTCCTGATCAACTTGTTAAGTTTATTAATATTTCTTATTTTTTATTAACATTTTTTAATTAAAAATTGATACTTATTCGTTTTAAATAATTTTCAAAAAACAAATATTAAAATATCAAACCAATAATTTATTATCAAAGTAAAGTAAACAGTATTTTCGATAGTTTGATTAAAATAACATGATATGTTTACTGTGTTATACTTGGATTTGTTAATGCAGTTCTTTACAGTGTGTTTTTATTCCAGTTGTCATTTTATCATTAGTATTTACTCATAGACCCCCCCCCCCTCTATCCGACGTTGATTTTTCATACGAAAATTTCGTTTAGATTTGTGTAAACCATCTTCCGGTATACTTCGTCTAGTGACTAGGTCATTACCTGGTAGATCCACTTACTTGCCACAAGTCAAAAATTTGTGCGAGCGTAGCACTAATGTAGTGTAACAACACTGGGAAAAGGCTATTCAAATTTGTATATAGAGTGCCAAGCAAAAGTTGTCAGATATTCATCAATTTTAAACAGAAGGAAATTAAAATTTTGTCGCGTTCATAAGTACTAATAAAAAATTAAACAATCAAAAACTCGACGTTAAATAAAATCTGAAAAGAAAGAAACAAGTCCAGTAGTTTACATAGACACCTTAACAATCAGGGGACATTATAGGAAACATTTGAGCCAGTCTAGATTTAAATGGGCCCCGACTGTTTAAGCCGTTATGTAAACTGCTCAACTTGCTTCTTTCTTTTCAGATTTTGTTAAACGCAGTCGGGTTTTTTATTTTATTAATTATTTATTTTGTTTTAGACTTTTTTTATGATCTATGCCCACACAAATATTTTAACTCTTGCAAATAAGTTTTAATAAATGTATACTCAATGTCAGAAAAAATGCTCGTTTTAAAACATTCTAAGTGTTACTATTATAACATAACATATGATGAGTACGCTTAGAATGTTTTAACTGTAGCATTTTTTCTGACAGTGAGATAAGTTAGTTTAATACCTTAGAGGTAAAGTGGTAAATTATATACAAAACACTCGGTATAAATATATTACAACATAATACATTGCATAGAATCATGATGACTACCTCAACGGATTACTACCATTATTTAACGGCTACAATGCAACATGATATGTTTAGTAAGGTAGTAAGAAGAATACATACACATATATACATAAACAACAACAATAACAACATCAAGAACGAAAACAAACAAACGATGATAACATTTTAAACAAGAACAATATATAACAACAGAACATAACAAACCAACAATGTAAACATTTTATTAACATAATCAGAGGGAATTTCTTCACCAAAGAGTAAAATAATAATATGAAGCACACATGAAAAGATACGTTATAAAACAAATGAATATATACAGTATGGTATCATGAAAGAAAGGTAACCATAGACGTGTCGGATAGAGAGCATCAGATTTCAATTTATTATTAAAAAATAAGAAATATACTTATTTGAAACAATAGTAAATTATCAGTACCCAAAATGCTCAGTAGTTGGTAAGTGATAAATGATGATGATTGTGACAATACCATAATAACTTCGGCTATCTTAAAGTATTACTTTCATAGGAGTAGTATATAGAAGAATGGGCTTTTGTCCTAAAATTTTCTTATTGCTTCAAAAGACGTTCCTTACCGAGCCATAAATGTTGTGTGAAATCGTTTAATAAACCTGATTTTATAATTTTTGGGCTCAAAAGGTCATCCCAGTTTATCTTATAAACTGAGTTTTATCTAATTCTGGGACAAAAATTTTTCACGATTTTTTTGTAAGGGGTACTTGCCCTTAAGAAAATGGCAAAAAATCGAGACAAATTTTTGGTTTCTGATTTCGATTAAACTCAGTATATAAGATAATTTTGACCCAAAAAACACAAAAATCGTTCATTTAACAATTGGAGGAACACATTTCAAGATAATTTCAAAAATTGATTCAAAATATCGTTTTTCTCAGAAATTATCCGCTCAATCGTTAAATAAACCTGATTATTTTAATTTGTGTGTCAAAATTACCTTATAAACTGAGTTTTATCAAATTCCGGAACAAAAAAACTGTCACGACCTTTAAGAAAATTGCAAAAAATCGAGCCAAATCCTTACTTTCGCATTTATAATATATAGGGATGACCTCTTAAAACACCTTCAGACTTTTTGTGACACATTGTAGAAATCCTTACAAAACTAACTTTTATTAAACTACCACAAATCATACACCATGTATATTATTTTAAATTTTAAATTTTTGAAAGAATGTTGAACGGTACCTAATAATAATCTATAAGCCAATATAATAATAATAATAATAATAATAACAATATAACCTATACTTGATACTGATTGAATTGTATTTGATATTTTTGCATAATTCAATGTATTTAATGTACCTATAACAAACAATTGATTGAATATTTGAAGTGGAAAGGAATGTAGTTTTAAATTATCAATAAATCAAAATATTACTTAATTATTTTATTATGTATATTTCAACAAAAATTATTCTTTTGTAAATTAAAATTTAATCTATGTTTAGAACCAATACTATATAGTTTATCTAAAGAAAAGTTATGAAATATATATAAATAATAATTTTTTTGGAATTCAATATGTCCATTGAATGCTTATTGAATGAATTGAAGCGAAGCGTTTTTCTGTTTTCAAATACTTTTTTGAAAATAGAATACATTTGACAAAAATTGATTTTAAAACTGAATTAGATAATATTTTCTTAAAATCGATTTCATAGTTTTCGAGAAAAGTGAAAAGCTTATTTCTCTTATTTCACGTCAAAAAAATGCAAAGTGTACAAAAAAAGGGGAACTATTTTTTTTTCCTCAGTGATAAAGCCTTTTATTCCGAAAAAAGAGCCCATACTTTCGGAAAAATGTTTATCATAGCCTATACTTATTTTACATTCGTTAATCATAAATGCGTGAGCGCTAGAAGGCAAGAAAAGCCCAAAGTTTGCCTGCTTGGAAGTGGTAGGTTTCGTAGTCTCGGTAGTAGCTGCAGTCACGCTTATGCTAATTTCAAGTCTTGATACAGATCAATTTTTATACAGATGAAAATATCTCATTCTCTCGGAATCATCCATAGATGGAAATCAAAATTGATAAACGTTTGAGGCGAATGGAGAATTAAATTGTTGATTTTTTTAGAAATTGATGAGCTGCCATGCGCTGTGTGGTTTAGTTGATTCCCTAAGAACGGAGATTTTTATTTCACTACCTCGTAAATATTCAAATTGAACACAAAAAAGTAAACAAGCATAACATTACACTTAAACTCGAAAGACAATTTATTGACAAAAACATCTTTCCACACTGTAAGAAATTTTTGTGGATAGTTATGGCGTGCAATTCAAGGCACCCACTGGTTAGCGATATCCACAATACTTCTGGTGGATATCCTTTTTCAATACTGTAATATTACTTATGCTGACCTACATACTATCGTATCTGTCTTTATACTTATATACCAGCATCATTCATTTCTTAAAGTGTAAAAATACAAAATCGAAACTAAGGATAAAAGTAAGCATGCCAGAGACAGAAATATAAATCAGCACGCGTCTAAACTTTATTGACATCTCATTGGTAATAATCATACAACAGATATGATTATGACAAACCAAGAAATATTTACCAAAAATTCTTTTAAACCTTAAAATTTGGAAACCAAACATCCAAGTACAAGTAAAAGATAAAAACGATTTATGAAATAAAAAGTGTACCTTTCAACCGACAGTAACCCGACACAATCCATTGAATTCGATTAATTTAAAAATTTTATACACATAGATATTTTACTCTAAATAATAAAATAATTACATTTATTTCAAAATATACCTAATTATGAGATTAACAAGAATCTTATTATAACTAACTACATAAAAAAGAACATATTCATGCGCAATACTTTACAAAAACTTTTTATAATTGAAAAATACAATTATTGTGTTAAACCGCAATAAATTGTACTTTAATTTTTATTATTTACATTGCAATTAAACATATGTACTTTTTACCTCCATATAAAAACGTATTTCAAAATAAATAGAGATTTTCAATAAACATTAGTTGCAAGAAATTAATATACCTAAACATTAGTGGGGATAAATTGAGGTTATGAATCGGGCCAAAATTTATCACACTTTTTTATAATTATACGTTACATTTTTTTCCAGAATTTCATCTCAATTTCTTACTTTTTCGAAAAGTTATAAGAGAAAGTTCAAAATATGAGGTTCATTCGGTTTTCTTGAGATTTTGAGGTTATTTTGCTATTTTCACGATTCGATAGCAGGCAAAGTGGATGCAGACATTTATAACAAGTAATTATTTTTTTATCGGCCTCAATCCGATCAATAGAAGCAGTGATATTCAAGAAAACGTCACCAAAGAAAACAATGTAGAGATGAAACCCGCGTGTAGCAGAACATGTGGATCGTTCCGTAACGGGAAAACTCCTTTTCTCTGTTTTTTACAACGAAGGAAATCTATGTAATTTAAATTAGTCATTTCTCAAAATTTTGCGAATTATAATCAAAATCCGGTAGATTTAAACAACTAAAGAGTCCATTTTTTAATAAAATAATGTTACATTTTACTAAACATCAATATTTTAATTAAAACTTAAAAAGTTTTTCTATAACTAAATCAGAATATATTTGCTTGTATGTCTCGGCAGTCGGAAGTTATGTGAGTATTCATACAAGTTTTTTTTGTTCAGTATAAAAAAATAATCATTTCACTAACAGATTATTATTACTATATACTTGTCTTTTATATTCTAATTAAAATATAAAAAAAAAAGTCTTTATTTAATTATCAAGTTTTCTTGTTGACTCTTCTCTACTAATCCATTGCCTGACTGATATATGTTTACAATTACAAGAAAAACAAATTAAATTATTGTTTATACTTATACTAATGATTGGTTTATAATTAACGAATGATAAACTACACAGTGGCTCAAAAGTTACTTGGTCAATTTAAATTTCATTTTATTTCAAAATGGTTTCAAATCAATTTTGCTCCTTGTTCTAAATTCATTCAATTTCCAAATAGCTTATTTCTTTTACGATTACCAACAAATTTTGTTGAAAATTTTTTTCAATAATCCATAACGTAAATACATTGGTTTTTTCAATCGACAAATATCAAATTTTGAAACATCTTAAATGCATTAGATGTTAAATTTACAGAAAACGTATTAATTATGATTAATGAAGTAAAATTTATTTTTACAACTTTGCTTATAATAAATATTTCCATTTTACTAACAAAACATAAATTGAGATTATGTTAAAAATATAAATTGAGATTTTGCAAATTATTACGCTGCCCAATCTGCTCCATTATTTTGCATTCAACAAAACAGTTATTCTTTTTACACTCACAAAAATCCGATAAAAATTTTATTGCTCGAATCTACGTTGAATGTTTCGTGATTTAATACACAATTTGAAAAAATAACTTTAACTGTTTAATCAATTTAATAAATGCAATGCTTCGTTATTTTATTACAACTTCCTCAGGCTCTTCATAAATCATGGAGGTGTAGTGATATTTTCAAAAAGTAACATTAATAAATATGTGAAAGAAATTGAGTTAAAAAGCCTATACTTGGAAATTCATTTCGAATGTGCGGGTATAGTGTATAAGAAAAATAAAGAAAAATTATTATTAGTGACTATTTACCGAGCCCCGGATGGGGATATAACATTGTTCGAACAAAACTTTGTTCGACTTTTAGAATATTTAAGGTCAGAAAAAAACAATGTCATCGTTTGTGGTGATTTAAATATTGATTATTTGAGTGAGACTACAGCTAAACGGCGATTGTTAGATATTTTAAATTCGTACAAATTAAAAAATTTGGTATCAGAACCAACTCGTACAACTACATCTACCAGCAGTTGTATCGATTACATGATTATTAATAATATAGATTATTATAATTATTATAAAATAGCTAACATATCGACGTGTATATCGGATCATGACAAAGGTCAATTTCTTGAGCTGTGTATAAATGAATTTGAAAATGACAATTGTGTAAATAATATTTATAAAAGAGCATTCACTTATTCAAATATGCAGTATTTCACTTGGTTGTTAAATTCTGCTGACTGGAATAATGTGTATGCGTGTGTTGATATTAATAATGCTTACAATGCTTTCTGGCAAATTTTTCAATTTTATTTTGATGTTAGTATACCAATAAAAAAAACTCAAAACAAAATAAATAAAAAAAATGACTGGATTAATTCCGACATAATACAGGAAAGTGAGAGGTTAAAAAACTTATACGATTTAGCCCAGGCTAGTAACAATAGCCGATTAATGCAAGCATACAAACAACAAAAAAATGAGTATAAAGGCAACATTCAAAAAGCAAAATCTGTGCTATTTAAGCACAGAATGCTTGAATGTAGCAATCGCACTAAAGAACAATGGTTAATTATTAACGATTCTTTAGGCAGAAAGAGGCCTAATAACGGGGAAATTAAGTTAATGAGTGAGGATGGTTCGTTATGCACTGATAAAAAAGATAATGCAGAAACTTTCTGCAAATATTTTGCAACAGCTGCTATCGAAAAACTCCGACAAAACCACAATAATGATTTGGTAGAAAATCAAATATTAATGTGCCTTAACATTAAATCGTTCTTTATACGACCAGTAGTTAAGTTAGAATTGATTAATATTATTTCATCAATGCAGAACAAATTTTCATGTGGAGTTGATGAAATACCTATTAAACTTATAAAAGAAAACTTATCCCAATTAGCGGAAGTGCTAGTTTATATTTACAATCTATCTTTTGAATGTGGGATATTTCCTGATATTTTAAAAATCAGTATGATAAAACCAATTTTTAAGAAAGGTGAAATGTCGAAGCCTGAAAATTACCGACCTATATCTTTACTACCGCAATTTGCTAAAATTTTAGAAAAAATCATGTACAATAGACTCTCTGAGTTTTTAGAAACGGAAAACATCTTGACTAAATGCCAACATGGATTCCGACCCAAACACTCTACTTGCTCTGCAAGTAATGAATTTGCGCATCATGTTCTAAAAGAACTTGATAAAAAAAGATATGTTTTATCACTATTTTTTGATTTAACTTCAGCCTTCGACATGGTAAATCACAGGTTTTTGTTAAATAAATTAGAAGGTCTTGGGATAAGAGGACTTCCACTTTCCTGGTTTATGTCCTATTTAGATAATAGAAAAATAATAACGGATGTTGAAGGTATAAAATCAAGCCCACTCTGTGTCAACATTGGAGTTCCACAGGGCTCAAATCTTGGACCATTATTGTTCTTGACCTACATAAATGACCTTCCGTCCTTTATACAGTATGGTAAATTATTAATGTATGCAGATGATACCTCTGCGATATTATCTTCAGATAATATACATAGTTTAATGAATGAAATGAATATTGTAATACAACAATTTGCTGATTGGTGCAAAAATAATCATTTAATTATAAACATGACTAAAACAACATTTTTAGTTTTTAAAAATAAAGTTATTGATGCATCAATTATTACGTCATCAATAAAATATCCGATTACGCAAGTAAGCGAAATGAAATTTTTAGGTATAATTCTGGATGAAGGTATGAAATGGAATCGACATGTGGATACAGTGTGTAAAAAGTTAGGCACGGCTTATTTTTATATAAAAAAAATTAAAACAAACTCATAACACTGAAGCTTTATTGGCTGTGTATTATGCGTTTGTATATGCTGCCATGCAGTATTGTGTAATATTATGGGGACAATGTTCAGATTGTACACGAATATTTATACTACAAAAAAGAATTATTCGGCTCATGTTTAATCTTGATTATCGAGAATCATGTGTTAATCATTTTAAGCGGAATAATTTGCTAACATTTTATGGCATTTATTACTACGAGCTATTAATATTTATCAGAAAAAATTATCAAAACCTACCACTTAGAAATGAAATACATGATTATAACACTCGTCATAATAATGATTTGCATATTGCAAACTACAGATTGCAAAAGTTCAAAAACTCTCCGGAAATTATTGGAAGTGAATTGTACAATAATCTTCCCGGAGAGTTAAAAAACATAGAGAGCATGCCAAAATTTAAACGTGAGCTGAAGAAGCATATTGTAACGTCGTGCCCATACAGTTTAATTTAATTTATTTATAGTTTAATTTAATTTATTTAATTTTCATGTTGACTATACCTATGTACGTTTGTATCTTATGGTGAAAATAAATAATAATAATAATAATAATAATAATAATAATCCTCGCGATCTTTATAAATCAACAAAGAACTTCTTGGAAAAACTAATCAGTCATTTTTAATATGCAAATTAAAATTATCTACGAACTATACTAACTATCTACGTCATATTTTTCTTCAAACAAATGTATATTTTACAAATAAAAGTAAGTATGTACAGAAGTTAAAAGTGCGAACAGCTGTCGAAAGATATTTTAAAATGTGTATACAATTTTATAACAAATGTACCTCGTTTTTGACCTTATTTCCGAATAATACAATAACTTATATAATAAATTTTAACTATAACTGTTTACATGTTATTTATAAGTGGATAGAAGAGAACACATGTTGTGTAGAAAATTGCAAAAAAAGAAATAGGTGAATTACATAATGTTCTACTGTTTAGATTAAATTATATCTGAAAAACTATAATTTCACTGTTAAAAGAGTAATTCTGGTTTACAAACCCTAGATAAAATTTATCATTAATAATCAGATTATTATTTCTCTGAGAAAACAACCACACACAAACTTTATGAGACTTTCCTCTCAATGGACAACAAGAATATAACGATTAGTTTTGGAGTTATATTTATTTAGCTCGTCTAATAAAATAACAATTTTCAGTTTTATTTCATTAAAAGTAGTAGTTAATGAAATTTCAAACAAGAGTTCTATTTGAAAGGTATTTGCGTGATAATATGCGTGGTAGTGAAAAATCTGAAGTGAAATTTACAAAATTTAAAAAAACCCCGACAAATTCGATTTATTCCTTGTAAACCGATTTTTAACTTTGCTATAAAATATTCTCAAGGTGATTCGACCGTTTAGGGGCTACGATGCCATTGAGAAATACACAGACGCACAGATAAACACTTTAAACTTATAACACTCCTTCTTAAATCAATATCAAAGTGATGGTCAAGGACATCAGATGAGATGAAAAGGATACTTAGAGAGCTATCATTTTTGGGACAAATTTTTGCAAATATTTTAATTGAAATTGAACTATTTGAATTGACCTTGTTCTTTTGAATTATTGTTTTAAATTACCTAATTATTTTACATTTAACATAATTGAATACTGTGCACATCAAGAGAAGTGGAGGCTATGCAGACGTGTTTTTTACTTTTAAGTCCAATGAAACGGGCTGGTATCAGGTTAGTTTCTTCATAAATTTTCTGGTATAATATCCGTTAAAAATCAAAATCTATTTCCATCAGGGACATTTAAATACTACAGAACATACATAGAATATACCACAATAATTGCACTCAAAACGACCGCATAGCTTTCAGTAAGCAATGATAAAATTTAAAACAGAATGGTTTGTAATTGTGTCACTGAATACAGAGTTTCATAATCAAAACCAAAACTACCAAATATATGTTAACTAACCCTCCTAATTATTGTTTACAACAATTGTTCGGTCACCATACCAAATGAACACACATGTACGACCATATGATTAATTAAACCATATAATTACAATCAATATTGAATTCAAATATTTAGGGCACATATTAGTGTATGCAAACTAATTAAAAATGTAAATACAAAATGCAAAATACAAGATATATTTATATTTGTTGAATGTCCACTGTCCTGATCAAAAACGAAGGGTTTTAAGAAGTTAAAACTCATGGACCATATTTCAAAAAGATGTCACTGTATAGATATGGATCAAATTTTAACTGTTTTGTCCAGTAAATTCGAAGAAGATAAGCCGGGACAGCTACCAGATAGACAAGTACGAGAATCATCCTAAAAGCGTCTCATTTTGGAGAGAAATGTCAAAAAAATAATAATGTAATTCTCAAAACATTACGAAGCTATTAGAGAAGCGAAATAATGAAAAATGGGACAAAAAATATTAAGAAATGCTACTTTTTAGACGCGAGAGTCGAAATAATTCGATCAAGGCGCGACAATCTTAAAATCTTAAAATAGAAACTGGAATGTTATAGCCTCAAAAGTTGCATTTGATAATTAAATGATTAAATAATATAACGAGTCCTGATATCGTGGGTAACTGCGAAAGTCGTTTCTAGAATAACACAATTAAGTCTTTCGTCTAAAATGGTGTGCGAATAACAAAAATAGTACATGGTTTCCATAGAAACGGCTTATATGTTATAGTTATGGGTGCTGTAAAATAACAAGTCAGTCCTCTATGACGCAGTGCTAAAAGTGGATGTTGAATTATTGTTAAATATATTGATTCTTAATTAATATATTTGAAAACCAAGATTGTAAATTGATTTCAGGGGAACAATTAGTGTACCTTTGTGTTCAACATTAAAATATCGCAAAGTTTTTAAAGAATTTATTTAATGATGTTTGATTGTATCGAACCAGAGGGTAGGACCTTACAATAATTTGATTATTTTTTGTTACAATTTATCTCATATTTCAAATAAATTCACAAATGTTTTAAAATATCTATGGCCAACAGGTTGATTGATTTCTTAACGGGTTACAATCTAGTGTTTATTTTAATTACTAACTTAATAAAAGGTGTCATATTTGAAGGTTATATCATTTATTATGGACCACAATACATGACGGCCACCATTAGCAAGACATGTTAGGTAGTAAAATGTTTTGTTATTTTTTTTTTTTTTTAGGTAAAAAAAATCTGAACACGTAAGAAGGTATTATTTATTTTATGCAAACACATTTTTTTCTTACATTGTTGATGTGATAATTATTAATTTTTCCAATGATTCATCATTGTTTATTGTTCAACCAGATGTGAAATTTTCCCAAACATGTTACACAATCATGAAATGCGGTGTGGTGTGGCCTTACATTATCTTGATTTTTTTATAAATAAATAAAGAAAAATTATGTTTTTTTTTGTGTTTATTAAAATATCTGAATAGTTATTATATTTGGTTGCGTAAAAATATGTATTTTATCCATATAAAAATAAAAAACAATTCTATTATTTGTATTACTGTTATATAAAACTGTATAATGTTTTCACCTGCGTCTGTTTGTCTGTTTGTGTGATTATATGTCGCGTATTGTTCGTGTGTTTATAACAACATAAAAAAGAATTTCGCACTTAAATGTTACTTATGTTTTTATGTAATCAATTAATTTATCTCAATTGTTATCATTATGTCAACAGTTACAGCAAAAACCAGTAAACTCCATTACGATTTTTATTTCACGAGTTAGAAATCAGGTTAATTGAAATTACAGAGGAATACAGTGAGTTAAAAATTAACGCCTTTTGACAAATTATGTAATAAATTTAAGAAGACCAGAATTTCGAATTCATCGAAAAGTCTTTAATTAATGTTAGCCAAGACTGGAACAATACAAAAAAAATTCTCAAAAAAACCAAATGTTGTTTGATATGTTTGATATGCTAAGCACGCTATAAAAATTTCAGCCTGATATCTCTTTTCGTTTTTGAGTAATCGTGATGACAGGCGGACAGACGACAGACAGACAACCGCAAATGGACTAATTAGGTGATTTTATGAACAACTATACCAAAATTTTGTTCATAGTATCAATATTTTAAGCGTTACACACTTGGGACTAAACTTAGTATATCTTGGTATATTTCATATACATGGTATAATCATTAATGCGATTTTTTTGATAATAACGGAAAAATGTGTTAGAAAAAAGAGACGTCTCTTTATAACAACAAAACTAAATTAAATTTTTCATAACACGGAAATGAAATATGAACCATTTTGGAAAATATTATAAATGTTCTCATTATTTCGCATTGCTCATGAAAATATTTGCATAATATGTATATGCATGAATAAAATTTTTGCAACATTTAACCAAAATTTTTTTTAAAATTAATTTACATATTTAACTAATATTTGTTTTAATTCATTTGTTTACCACCTGGAGGGTATCATTACTCTTTTTGTTACAAATTTATAATAATTCATCTATTTATTTGTGCCATCACGATACCCACAAAAAATAGTGTTCACCAAATATTTTCCTTTAGGCAGAGAGAGGACCATACAAACTAATAACATAGTCTTCAAATAAACCCATCATCAAATTACCTCAAAGACATTTTAGATCTATACATAATTCGTCTCATTCATCTATTGTTTAAAAAATATTATTTCCTATAAAAAAAACTTTTAACAAAAAGAAAACCGACTTCAAAAGAAAAACTTTTCCAAAACAAATTAATATGCACTAAAAAGTAAAAAAATAATGATAATATAATGTAGTTAAAAATATTGTTATTTTTGGAGTCGGTATCAGTCAGGGAAACAACTCTGACAGAACAGTTTGCTACATTAACTTGGATGACACCGACTCCAAAAATAACAATAATTTTAACTACATTATATTATTGTTATTTTTTTTAATTTTTAGTGCATACTTATTTGTTTTGGAAAAGTTTTTCTAATGAAGTCGGTTTTCTTTTTGTTAAAAGTTTTTTTATTTTGTGATTTTTAGTGAATATGAAGCACACTAGCTAATTTGTCACTAAAAAAAGGATCATCGAAATTGGTTGGCGGGATATTGAGTTATTCGACCTCTTGTCGTGCATACTTAATGCAAATTTAACACTTTTATGGTTTTATTATGGATCGTTGTTAGAACTGGGCCAAAATGAAATGGGACCACACGGGAAACACCAGCTTTCAAATAGATAAAGAATCATCAAAATCAGTTCACCCAGTCGAAAGTTCACACATAAAAAAAAATACAGTCAAATTGATAACCTCCTGCTTTTTTGTTTGAAGTCGGTTAGTAAAAAAAAACTTTCTTTTCATAAAACATAAATGTTTAGAAGTTTGATAATAAAATTATTGTTTTGATATGTTTTAAGGAGGGTCTTTCATTCAGTCAACACATTATATGCGTTAATGGCTGTGATTAGATAAAAATGGTTTGAAAATTTTGAAAAGAAATGAAAGTGTTTTTTAAGTGTTAATAAACTTTATCGATATGTTTCGCCTCCATGTAGATGTTCCTACAAGAAATATAAATTTAAAAACTGACACTTCAGAAAAAGTTCTTAAGATTATTAGGGTTATTACACTTTATTATAGATATGTATAAACTTAAATTTTACTGGCATGTATATATTGGGTGGTCGAGCCGATAAATTATTCTGATAGGATGGTACATCATTTTGTAAATAGAAATAACAACTAAATTTTTTTAATTTCTAAAATAAAATATGCAAAGATACGAATTTTCAATTTGTATAACTAGTTTTCTTTGTATCATCTCCTTAGGTTTGAATCATAAGGTCATAGGAAACACAACAAATAAAAAGTAACAAAATTTTAACATTCAGAAAAAAAATTTTGACAAGCGTTCTAACGAATCCAGGCTATTTATAAAGTTTATATTAAGATAAATTTAGATCTGTATAATCCTGAATATTCTAATTAGGATGTCATAAACAGCCGTACCGTCTATTAAGAATTCAAATGAAGCGTGAAATTTTTTTTCATCATTAAAACCTTCAACATTTAAAACCACGGATCATGATGAATTAAACGAAACACCAATGTCAAATAGGACATACGTGTTTGATTCTTAACGTAGTATATAATTAAACTTCAAATAAGTGACCTTCAATTTGATCGCCTGTTATGAAAATATGTAAAAAATTAATTATTTATCGATCTCAAATCACAAATGTCAACAAAAAATTCTCATTATGAGAAATACAAACGTATGTATTTCTTGATAATATTAAAAACTGAAATGTATTACAGAAACCATGGTACAGAAAATATACAAAAATGTATTATTCAATTATTCTTATATTCGAAACTAAGTGTTTAAGTGACTACATTCGAAATTCGGTGGCTCAAATTAGAATTATTTAGAGTACGAATCACAAACATGACAATCATGTTCTTAGTAATAAATTACGAAATATATTCAGAAGCCTTCCGAAATAAAAGCTTTTGCTACAGAATTTTAGGCGATAGCTCAAAAACTACTTACTCAGTCGTTAAGTAAACCCGTTATAAGTTTTTGTATTTTTGGAAAAAGATTTCCATTTCTACCTTTTAATAATTTTAAATTTTATTAATTTTTTTCAAAGAGAATTTTCAAATTTTAAGAAAATTAAGAAAATTGTAAAAAATTGAAAGAAATTTTTTGACTTTTGGATACAAATGATTTTCTTTCGAGAAAATATGAAAACCGAGCCCTTTTGATGATTGGACGAATTTTTTCGAAGATATCAAGTAAAAATGTATGCGTGGAATTTAATCGTAAAATCAATACAGATTTTGAAAAGTAAAACAAATGTCCCGTGTAGCAATGAAAAATACTGTCAAAGTGCAAAATCATTAATTATTAAAAATTCGTCGAAATTGCTCATTTTTGATCCTCCAAAAGAATTTCTGAATTTGCGCCTGGCAAAACATATTCAATGCAGTAGGCACATAGGTTTGGGTTGCTGGATCTTTAATTTTAGTATTAAATAATTCCGAATACGAACCTCCTTAAAATTAACTATTATGTTACAAATATTTATAAAGGCGTTTGTTGTTAATTAATACAAGTAAATAAACTAATTGCATTTCAAGATTATTAATAATAATACCATAATTGTAACGTAATCTCGTCTTTAAAACTTTTTTTATGTTGTTTTACCTATAAAAGAGAAAGTAAATTACTGATACATACCTTTTATAACATATATTGGTTTTTTTTTTGTTATGATATTATACCTAATTATTTATAATATTGGGAAAAAAATTACAAAAATCAGATATTTTATTATTATTGATTTGTGTGGAAAAATAAATATTGAACACACATCAATAAAAGGGGGCAATACTTGTCTTATTCTGACAGGTTACATAATTTTTATAATATCTGTAACGATTATGCACACATGTTCTCATTGTATGGGAGAATATATCCGATAATTGACTTTACGTAGGTATAAAAGGTGTTATTACTACACTTTACTCGAAGCTATTATTCGAGTTAATTGTTTTCTGTACTTATAATGTAATGAAATGGAGATTGAAGTAAAATCGTTTAAATTTTGTTTTATGAAGCTTGAAATTAAAAACTGATGAATTCAAGTCCATAAAAAAGAAAGATATAGAATCGATCGAATTTAATTCGATTTTGAAAAAAAAAGTTTTCATAAAAATATCCCTACTATTACCGATCTTTTAATTATGTCGAAGAAACACGGGCAACAATTAAATGTACGTTACTACATAAGAAGTTGCTCCCTAAATAAATATTAATGAATTTTCAAAACGAGAACTCAAATATGACGTAATCATGCTTATTTGAAAACACAGCCTTTTCGAAAAAAAAAACCGTAGAGGAAAACGAAGTTCAAGCATGTATTCATAATTTTAAAAAAAAACCGTGGTGCCCCACGGTCTATTAATTAACAGTAACATATCAAAAATTCAGATTTTTGCCTCAACATTGCCGATCAATTGAATGTCCGATCAACCTTAACTGTCGTATTTTTGTTGTATTTTAAAAACAAAGACAATGTCAAAATTAGTTAAATTCTCTTTTAAAGTCAAAATTGTTGTTATTATCTTAAAAATTTCAATGATTAGAAGAAAGATATCAAAGGACCTCGCACAAATTAGATGTAATCTGCATTTCGGTCAAACTTTTTCAAATTTTGGCAAATGATAGTTTAAGTCATCCTAAAGAAAAGTTCCCATGGTCACAAGTCATGAGAATGAAAGGATTTCATGTTATAGCTAAATTAAAATTGGAAAATGTACTTATTTGTACAATATATGCCTATGTGTGTATAGGCAAATGCATATTCAGATATGTATAACTGCATGCATACGTGTGTTTTTTAATGTAAGGGTGTTGTTTTTTAATTCTGGTTTTTTTGAAGAATATGTTACGAAATTCAAAGAACAGTGTTATATGTTCAGTGAATCAATAATATGAATTTTTAAGATCAATATTTTCAGCTACATGTATATGTGTATGATTTTTGACAAGTGATTTTTTTTGTACAAATAAGTACATTTTCCAATTTTAATTTAGCGATAACTTGAAATCCTGTCATTTTCATGACTTGTGACCATGGAAACTTTTATTCAGAATAACTTAAACTATCATTCCCCAAAATTTGAAAAAGTTTGACCTAAATGCAGATTACATATAATTTGTGCGAGGTCCTTTTATTTGCAAATACCTCAGTATTTTGACTTTTATGTTTTCAAGCTCAATTAAATTTATTTTGTTACTTGAATATATAAAAGATATTTTTGTAAATTTTTGTAAATTAAAATTTTATGCAAAGTATTTATACCTAAAGTAATCTTAACAAAACTTGAACAATTATGGGAAATGGTCTTTCATACATTATGTAGCTACCACAATATAATTTATTCTTATCATGAATAAACTAATACACTACACATCGTTTCCGAGAGAGTAGGTTTACTCAAAAATTTCATTTCTGTTTAGATGTATAACAAATTGTTTTCTATTGTGTAATTAATAATATCCAAATATGTAGAAATTATTATTTTCCATAATAATAATTAATTTTTTAGGCCTACACTTTTAATTAACTTATTCATATATTTTAATACTTGTTTATAATTGAAAATTTTTAATTATATACACAACAACATAGAATGATCTAAATCCGGTTTTTAGGAAAAAAAATAAAGCAGAAAATATCACTTATTTTTAATAAATTAATTATTAGTGAAGTGAACTAACCTTCAATATATAAATATTAAATTGATTGATACTGACATAAATAAACATAGAAAGAGTTCTTTCTTCCCTGAACGATTAGAGAACTATCAAGGAGTAAACAAAATAAACTATATTTTTCGATTTTATTTTTAGAAAAGGCCCCTTATAAGTCGTTTATTATTAATTACCGCCAGAATACCAATTTTTCTCTCGAGCTAGCATTAACATCATCAACTTAAAGGACCATTAGACACAATTAGATAGGAAATTGGCTTTCTGATAAAAGAGTTTTCGGGACCCGTTCTTTTTAAAAATTAACTGACAATTTTACGTTGAGAAACAGCTCGGTTCAGAATTTAACGAAAGTTAACTAATAATAAATGACTAATTTGCTCGGTCCATAAGTTTCTTATGAGAAGAGTTCAACTGTTTAGAAAATTTTAAATTAGAATCTGAGAAGCAAAATGTATCGGTGGATGGCAATGATGTATGAACACAAAATAGTATTCTAGAAAGTTTATCCATGGAACGTCGGAAATTACAGCTTGCACAAACTAAAACTTATCTATAAATATAAAAGCTGCTAAGTTCCAACTATAAATAGTTGTTTAATTAAAAAATTTATTTTTAAAGATAAAATCATTTATAAATTTTTCAAAAACTGCTTACGTGACAAAGTCAAATCATTTAATAATAATAAACCAGACATCTAGACAAAAAAAATTCAATCGTTTCCAACGAACAATTTTAAACCAAAATTCATTTTAGTTATATAAAAAAAAAGCAAAACAGTAAGACAACGAAACGAAAGGTATAATAATTTGAGAGAGTCGATATACAGTGTGATTCAAAAGAATGGGGGCACTCAATAACTTTTATCTCTAGTTTTTAATGAGTATATGTATGGCAATGTGATTAAGGTGGCCTATAGTTTTACCTTTGTCCATAACTTCTCTTGATGTTAACTTTTGGCAATCATATTTAGCTAGTAAGGTAGGTAATCGTAAAGGGCTAACCAAAAAAAAAAAAAAAAGCGTAAATTGGTAGAGTAAAATCTTGAAAATTTCACGTATAATCAAAAATGAAGAATCAAATTCATAAAGATATTACATATAGTGGGCGCCAGAGGAAGGAGTGTACATAGTTAAAAGAAAGAGCGCTGTCCAGTTATCGTATCATTTGCTCTATGGCGACATCATCATACGATGCATAGAGATACGGTAGCCCTGCAACGTTCTTTCTCTTACTTGGGGACACTCTCATTTATGGATAGCATAGGAACTTGCGCACTCTATTCTTATAATAAATGTCTTTGAACAAACTAGATTATACAAATCGTCCATTCTTGACCAAAATCGAAACTTTTTCATTGGAATACCACACAAACACGTTATGGGATTGAATTACTAGCTTGGCATATTTTCAAATATGAGCCATACAACATTAACAATACCCGATTCCATAGTTCAGTGCCACCTTAAACCTAGTTAAAATAACATTTTCTGAAAATTGTAGATCATTGATTTGTCTAAGACTTTCCCAATTTATAAAGGCACGAATAAAGTTCATAGATTGACACTAGGTCATTTGTTTTGTCAAATAAAAAGTTATTTAGTGTTCCCTTTTTTTGGCTGACACTGTATATGAAAGGAGGAGGAGGTAACAGAGATGTTCATGCACCAAACGAATAGTTAGTTCGTTCATGTACATATTTTGAAGTAAAGAGAAGACGTACATGAGATGATAAAAGTTCGTATACTTTATAATTCACTATACACCAAAGAACAGGTTATTGGTCCAAAGAAAACCAGTTTCTCTGACTATATAATCGTTATATTACCAAGTGACCGGTTAATAATATTACATATATACTTATTGGGTGTGTACCTTCTTTCGTCTCTACAAGATATATTCTCTTTTCATAAAAATTATTCAATTCAAAAGACTTTTTAAGAGAGATGTGTTATGCGCTGCGTTTATGTTCAAAAAATACAATGTACCTATTTGAACTACAAAAAAAAAAAGTAAATTTGAATTTATAATTATGGTATTTTTTTACTTTAGGTAATAATGCATTTGGTAATAAATTATTTTCATGGGAACTGAGTATCGATACCTTCAAAACAGTTTACAATCTATCTCTATGTAGTTTGAACAATTTACAATCCAAAATTCTAGTCATGACCAAAGATGCAAAACATGTATACTGTCAATGATCGCGCAAAAACATATTAGGTTAACAAACTTTCGATTGTCCTACAGCTTTTATATGCCGCAAAATATATTCTGTGAATTTCTGTGCTCTCTCATAAATCGAGTCGAACAGAAGCTTGATTCCATTGTATCTAAAGTAGGATAACTTCTTTGGTAATATTTATCGATACTCACTCCAAAGAATTTTTCTTTTGCCAGAAGTTTTTATACGATTTTACTGAATAAATAAATTATTTTGATAAAGGGCACTTCCAATTTAAATTCTAATCCAAGAAAATCTTTGTAAAACGATTAAAACTGGTATTCGAATCAGTAGAAAAAAGTTATTATCAAACGTTGTATTTCAAAATCGAGAGATACATACAATTTTACTCACCGTTAGAGCAGACCAATATCACATTCGCTACTAGCAAAGAATTATTTAAACGAGGTTCTCATGTTTAAATTCTTTTCTGATTTCAGATATCATTGATACAATTTATAAATAGAATGAATACATACAGAGCAAGTAAAAAATAGTACCGTTAAAAAATTTGCTAAAATTAATTATCTAATTAAAATTTTGTATGATTTTTTTTTTCTTCATTATGTAAATATACTCAATTTCTAAATTTCCGTAAAAATTATGATCATAATTGATAAAAAAAATATAAGTAATTTCAATATTAAACTTTAGAATACCAAAAAAATAAACAATAACCTTTTTAGAAGATTTAGTTGTCGAAAAGGCATAAGGATTCAAAAATAAATGTTTGGTAACTACATTATATAAAAATATGTAGACATGTCCAGTAGAAGTAGACCATCTGTTTCACATGATAATTGGTTTGTGTATAAAAAAGATAAAATCATCTTAAGGTCGGAATGCGGCCTTGAACTCAAATAATATATCAAATATTATTTCTCTTTCACTGTTTAAAAATAATAAAAAAACCAGATAAATCCCTTGTCCAATTTATAATACAATTTCAGTTGTTTACAAAATAATCAATTTCTTCACACTTTTAAAAAATTTTTTATGAGCATATAATATAACTAGCTTATACTATATAGCTTATATTATAGCCCGCTTCACTGGGCTTAGAAGTAAAAACCACTTTATAGTCTCCACCTCTCTTGATCTTACTTATCCCCCTTCCATAACACTTGAAGTGATTGTTTTACGCAGCGAAAAGATATACACAGTTTTCATTTTTTTTAAATTGTAAAATAGTCATAATTGATTGAGTATATCAGAAAAGGTGGCCCCGATTTGTTTGACATTTACTGTTTTAAATTTTTACAGAAATCTTTAATTTATGGTTCAAAATGATAATCATTTCGCTCTATCTGTGATCATTATTTTGAACCATAAATTAAAGATTTCTGTAAAAATTTAAAATAGTAAATGTCAGATAAAATTAAATTATTTTAATATCTATATCTTTATAATTTATAGCTCATGTGTTATTCTGATGTTGGAGCTATATTTCTGTACAGTTTCATTAAAAACCATTCGCTAGTTATGGCATAACAAACAAACAAACATCCTTACTTTCACATTTATAATATATAGAGATATGCTAACCACTAAGTAAACATTGATTTTCGTATTTTTTTTTTTAGGGTTTAGAAATAATAATTTTCGATCAATTTTGATTTTAATTTTTAGAAATTACGTGTTTTGAAACAAATATTTATATTAAGAAACAAAGCAAAAAAATTTCCCATATTTCACTATATTCTCCATCATCGAAGAACGTTTTTAGGGGCTTTAAGATGAAAAGTGTCAAAAATATACCTGAACACTTTGAAACTTATTTCTTTTTACTTGTATTGTGTAGTATTGTTATAGGTAAGTTTGAAATTTTAAAAAGAAAATTAAAATTTGAGATGAGACCCAAGTGACATGTTCATAGAAATTAAGTCTTAAGATTTTGAGATTCACAGCGAAATATTTGATTTACGATGCCTGCTGTTTATGTTCAACAAAAGAGTTAACAATTTTCGAAGTATAATCAAACTCAGTAAGAAAATTTTTAAGCCCAATTTTGTTTCGAACAAATAGGGTAGAGGTCGGATAATAATCAAGGCAATATTACAAACATGAAAACAATAAATAATTTTTTTAGAGACAGTCTCGCATTTCAAGAAAGAACTTTGCATTTGTGTACTTTGAATTTTCTCTCATTTTTAATTTATTTATTTATAATTATCAAAACAACATTTTTCTTTTAAAGGTCATTTCAAAAACAATGATTACACCTAGCCAACGTAATCATTTTTATTTGTTTATTTAAATAAATACATCTAATTTTAAATTAATGTTAATGTATAAAAATTATAATTGAAGAAAATAAGTTGATAATTAATTTGTCCTTGATAATAAAAAGAATTTTAAAATAAATTCAATTGTTTTCATTTTAAATAATTAATTAATATCGTGAGAAAAAAAATTATGATTTATATTTATTTAAAAAAAAAAAAAAAAGAAAAAAGATGATGATCATTTGCATATTTTATTTAATAAAATAATTTCAACTAATAACAATCTAATTTAATAAAATTAATGTTTACTCTAATTTATGTAATATTTGATGTTAGTGTAACATGAATATAATGAAAATTTCGATACACATTCTTTTGTTTTAGACCAGAGATCAAGAAATAAAATTAAGTACAAGGTTATTGTAATGAAAGAATAGTTATAATTATCGAAGCGAAAATAAACAAAAAAGAAATTTAAATTTTTGGATATTACTACATTAATTATGGAATTATTTAATGGATACAACTTCAATTTTCAGTTCATCCTAAAGAAGCTCTGACAATTATTCAATTTATTTTGTACAATATTAAGTATGAAATCGATAAACAAATAAACACCTAAGACTTTCAAACAAAAGGTTTTTCTGGCAGGTAAGTATTCTATTATTAACAACTAGAACTAGACCATAAACCAGGCATGGGCGAGTTATTTTAAGTCAAAGTCACCGTTGTTATAACTTTATTGTGTGTCTCTTTATACAAGTCCGTATCGCTCATTGGGGAGGAAGCGAGACGAATAAACGATCTTCTACCTATCTCAGTTTCTCTTATAGTAATGAGTTAGGTAGGAAAAAAAAAGTTGTATCTCTGTCTTACTCGTATATTTGATTATCACTGGTTAGGTTGTCACTGTCTTATTCGTATTTTAGATACAGAAATCTGAGTGACTTCTCTAAGCCACGTATGCACATGTAGACTAGATGCCTGGCTCTGAGACTAGAGGGTTGAAAAGGTAATTTTAGTAATACAAAAATTAAAGTTTTGACCAAGACGGGAATTTCGCGTTAATGGAAATCGTGATGAAATTAGTTTTTCAATGTTTGCTTGTGTATGGCATATACGTTAAAAGGTGGAAGTTGGGAAAAGTAGAAAAAACTGGATGCAAAAAAAATTTCATTTTCAACCCGTTCTTTTAAAATTGCTGCCAAATTTTCTTATGTATTCTGTAATCAATGACTTTTAATATTATATAGAGCAGACAAAAAAACAAACACAATTTTATCTTTGAAGCTATTTTGAAATCGACTATTTGAGAATGCAATTTGAATTTTATACAGAAATGAAATTTCTTAATTGAAATTTATAGATGCATGTGAAAAATTAATAAAGTTATAAGCGAATTAAATTCGCACTTCATAATCACTCAAATAAATAAACAAACCACAGATTGTATGATTAAAAAAAATACTTTTCGTGAGAAAATATGTCTTTTGACATGCAAAGTAAATAATACTGCCATATATACAAAAATATTTTTGCATACTTTTATGGAGATATACTTAAAATAATAAAACCTTAATGTTTTTATGCTGTGCTAGGCAAGTTAATTATTAATCACTGATTGTGAATATTAATTAGAATGGAATTTTATAGAAATAATAATGACGAATATAAAAATTATGAGAATTTTTTTCTTCAGCAAAATAACATATTTTTACTTCAGGATATATTGATTCTTTTATGGACATAAACTTGACTGAATTTCTAACTTTTGGCTTCAATTTATTTTCTTTACAAAAATTAAAATTATAACAATTTTTTGAGTTAATTTCAATAATTAAGTTCATATCTGCTGTTTCAATCAAATAAACAAAGTTTTTTTTATTTTGTTAACCAATTAATTAACTTTTGAAACAAGTTTATTTTGTATACGTGCGAGAATTTTTAACTATAACACAAAATATTTTAATAATGTGTTTTAATAAAAATAAGGTTTTTTTTTTACAATTATTTGAAAAAATAATCATATGATTTATATAATAACAATAATAGTTACAAAAAAGATGATCATTACATAATAATCATAACGAATTGTTTTGTTTGAGTTTACGCAACACGATATATTAGTTCTCATCATTATTGTTAATAAATAATTGGATTTATTTGTAAAAAATGAAAATAATGATTTTATGAATATAGATAGTCAGACACATTGTTTTTCTTAAATCATGTTCGTAACGTCAACGTTAGACTGTGTAGTTGAACGGAGATCTATATATAATTTTCTCAAATCCAGTCTTTTTTGATGTGTTTAAATAAGTACTAGTGTTAAACCCACCCGGTGGGTTTAAAAGTAAAGATTGATAAAGATTTCTCTCGCTTATCTCCTTTCTATAACACTCGAAATAATGGTAAAGATTGTTTTAGACAGGTAAAATATATGTATGGTTTTATATTTTTTTAAATGTATAATAGTTGTAATTTTTCATTGAATATATCAGAAAAGATGGCCGTGAAATATTTTATATTGACTATTTTTACAGAAATCTGTAATTTATGGTAATGTCAAATTGAATAATTTTTAATTTTTTTTTTATTAATATATCTTTATAAATTATATCTCATGTGTTATTCTGAAGTATGAGCTATATTTCTGTACAGTTTCAGTAAAAACTATTCGCTAGTTTTAGCGTGAACAAAAAGCGTAACAAACAAACAAACATGCTTACTTTCGCATTTATAATATATAGAGATTTTCCTTTCAACGAGCAGCTATCACGGCAAATCACTGGCCGTGCGATTGTGGTTTATTGGCCTAATCTAGTGATTTCACGCATCATTACAGAAAACAGACAGATGCGGGATCACAAAAAGGGATCAAATTTTCGCATTTTTGAAGCTTTATGTTGACGTCAACTGTTCAATTGAATCCCATTAGAAATGATGTAGTTATGCATCGATTTTCATAATCTTTACGCTAGAGCCATTATTCTCACATTCATTTATTTAATTTCGATTTAAAAATTTTAACTTAAAAAAACACTTTTAACAAAACAATATCCAAAAATTTGCCACAAAAACAGAAATATGGTAAAGACCGTTCAAAACGAAGTGAAACGATTTGAGAGAGAGATCACATTTATGTGCATATATGTACACATACATCCACACTCTTTATTATTTGGTGTCAGTTCGTTTGCTTACGGCCTTTAGGAGTGCCGGAAAATGTAAGATAATAAAGCTATTGGCTATGTAAAGTAGTTTTCCGCCTTCGAGAAACTGCCATAGCAACCAACGTCAGAATTACATTATATTTTTAAAAAAATTGAGGAAATTTTTCAACAATTAATTATAATTCTAAAGATGCCTTATTCGATCCGGATTTAAATATTTATGTATATAGAAAAGATTATTCAACAGCGCATTAATACATTTTTATTATTATTATTATTAATTAATACGGTTAATTAAAATGATTCATAATAAGAATAAAAATAAATGCAAATATTTATTAACCACAAAGAAAATATAATTTCATTAATTCTTTCTCATATCGATGATTGAATTAGTATTCATAACAAGTATTAAAATTATTGCAAAATATTGCAGTAATGTACTCGTCATTAATAATTATATTATAAATATTACTTATCATGTGCGATTCTATTTTTAATATACATAAGCAAATATTACGTTCAATGTTTTTCATTCGTATATAGATATACTAACTACTATTTTATTTATTTAAATGAGCTTATCAAAAAGGAATATAAACGATATACATTAATATATTGTGCATTGCATCATTTTTAAACTTATTTATCTATCTACTAACAGTTACCCACATAAGCGTCCTTACGAGGGAGGGGGCACGAGGGGACACGTGTCCCTGTAATAATTTTCGAATTTTTTAAAACATAATAAAAATGGAGATACATTATTTACTTCTTTAATATTCTGAACTTCTTTAAACACGTAACAAAAAAATGAAAATAACTTATTTACTACATATTATGTGAAATTTTACATGTTCGTTAACATCATAAAAAACGTCTTAACGATGTTCCAGCATGGTATTTGCAGTTTCTATGTTAAAGCAATGGTACAATTTTTTTTTCGACAGAATTTAACGAAAAATTAAATTTAAGAATTTAATAATGCTTACTATTAATTCCCAAAGTTTCAGAAATTTTGACCGTTTAAAATGGGAAATAATTATGCCAACGTCCCAATTTCGATCAATTTACGTCAAAATTAATATCTCGAAAGTGAAAATTAATTTCTAAATTTTTTTTTTAGAATTGTATTGTATAAACATTTTTTTCTACTTTTTCTTCAATATATAATAATATCATAAAAAATAGTTGGAGAGACCGGACATTTTACATGATTTAAATGGGACATGACCCTCAAAATCGCGAACTTTGTCTTTAAATATCTCGCGATCTAAACGGTCAAAAATTATGAAATTTTAGGAATTCATAAATAAAGCGATTATAAACCCGAGAAAAAAAATTCGGCCAAATCTGTCGAAAAGTGATTTCATGCTGGTACTACCTTAAAATATCTAACACCACAAAAACAAATAGCATACACATTCAAATGAACCAATGTTCTTTCTACAAATTAAATGGATACAAAATAGAACCTTTGCAATCAGGAACTCTCAAGGTACCATCGAAAAACCGTCAGTTTGCAAGCATCATGATTAATTAATACTCCATGCATACTACATTTTTTAAGATTAGTTTATCCTAGCAACGACCTTTTGGTCATTTTCGTCACTTAGACGTATAAAAACCTATATGAGGAGTAAAATGGGAGAGAATATGCTAGCAGGATTGGCTTTTATGGACATTGAAAGACAAAACACAGCTGAGCTAATGTCCAATGTATGATTCGATATATTGGTTAAATTTGCTATGCATGTTAGAAGAATTGATTTACATAATTAAGATGGGCAGATTTTTTATTATTATTATTGTTATAATTTTAAAAAGTTTAGTGAAAGACTTATTTTTTAAAGAATGGACTCGAAATGCCCATGTTCTTCGCATTAGCGTTCTCTATGTTCTAATTTAAAAAATAGGTAAATATTTTTTCAGTTTATTCATGACAAAAAACATACAAACATGCAGAAAATCAAATATTTTCTCTATATAATATTAGTTTAGATTATGTTCAATCGCTTTTACTTATTAATTTATATCTTAGACCGCATGCTCACAATAAAACAAAAGGCTATGAAACTTTTACCTGCTTTTGTAGTGATGGGCACAAAGACCCACTAACACAAAAGATGGGCACAAAGAACAAAATAATTAACTACTTTTGGATTGTATATTTGATGTTGGGCTTTGATCATTCTTCAAAACATACGTAAGACCAAACAAGGCATAAAGCGTCATAAACAAGATAGTCCTTGTACTATCATGGGTCTTGGCCATGTCCATCACTACGGACGGCATTTTGGAAGATTTCTAAAGGTAAGCTTGATAATAAAGAAAATTAAGATAATAGTCTTGACTCGAGTGGATAATTTATGGAAATCGATATTTTCGATGGTTTTTTTTTGTCTGAAAGTTCTGTTCGAAATCGAAAAAACACGGTTTCCAAAAATTTGACATACAAGTCGCGATTTAAATGTCAATTTATTGTCCAGCTTACTTTACTGATCCGCTAAAAGACAGATAAAATTGAATTATAAAATTTTTATTATGGTTTTACGGTCTTTTCTTTATTTACGTTGTAAGGTATTGTATTTTCAGTGAAAAGCTTTTAGTTCCCTAAAGCTGTTTAAAAACTTGACTTATGGATTGAGTTTTTAAGCTTAATGCTTCAATCCTTTTATATTACACAGGAAAAAGGAATTTATTGTTGTAAGAAAATTGTTTCTTGAATCAAGAATAATTTTACATTATAAAAAGCATAAAAATTCTTGAAGCGTGAAGAAAGGAGCTTACTACTTAAGGTCAGAAAGTTTCCAATTACATGAAAATTTTGTCTTTCTTTTTATATTCGTAAGCCAAAAAGCATTTTAAAACTATGTTTATTTAGTGTTTAATTACCACCCGCAGATTCGATATTAGAAGAGCTTTTTCGATATTAGATGACGGAACCCATGCCGTTGATTAAACAAATATGTAAACCCATTAAACTAATGCTCAACAAATAATGCCGAAGGTTATAAAATTATCGCCCTAATTTCGAATGGCCACCCAAAAAAAATTCACAATAATGAGAAATGATCATTATTTGTGTGATTACTTCACGATTTTTCAAATGACCTTTTCATCATAATTTTGTTTAATGTTAATGTTGAAGAGAATAAAATGTATTTCACATGCACTTTGCTTTTATTATTTATTTTTGTTGAAATAATTAAACTATAATATATATTTCGATTACAAAATACAATAAGTAAAATATTTATTAAAACAATAATGAATGTAGTAACTAAACAACTATATAGTCTTAATACAATATAACAATACATAAATGAACAAGCAAATGTGTCAAGAACAAATATTAAATTTTGTGTCTTTTTTGCCTGCGATAAAAATATGGATGAGAAATGATGGTTTTAAAATACAGTGAAAACCATGAGTATAATACGTTAATTTAATTATTCTATTATAGCAAATTAAGTTATTTTATTGGCTAGATTAAACTGATTAACTGCTAAATATCATATCGATTCATCAGTGCTGATATTATAACGGAATTCAAACGATATCATAACGCTCTGCGAAAAGAAACTTCAAGTCTAATGGAAGGCATGGAAAGAAATCTGGTGTGGCAGATGAAGCGTTGGTTATATGAACCATTTAATGCTTTTTATTCTAAAAATAGAATGTTTGATAAGTTAAAGTGATCTTCTCTATGTGAGACACACTTAAACCATCTTAGAAAGACGCGGACTCGTCTGAAAAAGGTAGTCCGTACTACTCCAACAGCAGGAGTAGTGTTTTGACGACCAAAGTTAATATTTTAATGAAATTTTCATGGTGGCCAGTGAAAGAGAAGAAAAGTTATCGACTTTTCTCCTACTCATGTAGGCAGATGCTACAAAAGCTATCCCCTAGAAAACCTTTAGTGTATTATCAATACTTTCCTAGCCAGTGTCTTATTGCTGCAATGATATTGCTTTTGGGGGTTTTGGAAGTGAAATGAATCCTTAGGAATGTTTTCCGCTGATGGATTGAACTTCACCTGTCTTACATAAGTAAGTAACTTTTTTAAAATTCCATCAGCATTGTATGCTGTATAGAAAAGATGTCTGCTTAATTCCCTGGAATGCTGGAATGCCCCAATAGCATGGTATCTTATTCAGAGTCACATTTGTCTCTCTCATTTAGAGATGATCAGCAGTCCTGTGTTACGTTTGAGGATACTGAGACAGCTTTGCAATTTTATCGCCCCTTAGCATTCACTGAGAATAGAGATATGCTACCGCACCCTTCTTATTTATGGAAAGGGTAATCGGAAAAAATAAACGAAAATTTTATAACCCGGAGTATTGTTGTAATTACGAATTGGTTGGGTTGAATTTGTCGGCTATAGAGAAGTTGGTTGGGTTCTGAAGTTTTTAGCCCTTGCGTTCAAAAATAGGACACTATTTCAGAAATTTCTTTTGGTCTATTTTTTCCTTAATCCATGGAAAAGTTCCCTTGATATTTTCTCGAAATTTTGAAAATGTTAGTTCTTGAAATCTCTCAATTCATTTATTGTGTCAAGATTTTGACAAAAGCTCAAGAATGAAGCTTTCAAAATTAAAATTATAGGTATACATTTTCTTAAAATTTATAGAATTTTTGTAATCAAAGATTAGTTTTTACTGTAATATATAAAAATGAATTTATTATATTAATTATAAAATTTTATTTCATATATTATATTTTAAATATATAAATTCATTACGGTTCCATGAATTACTGGGTTAAATTATTATGATATTTAAATATAGTGTACATACACATTCAAGTATCCAGCGTTCACTGAAGTGACGAAGATGATGATGATATTTGAGGGATGGAATTATAACTTATGTGTGTGCTATCAGTTCATTACAATATCATTCATACGACCACCAACCGGTATCATACTCAACGAAGTGCTTAAACTGTTACAAATTACATCAACACAATTTTATTATAATAAGACGAAATAGAAACTCCGTTGAAAATAAAATCGTACGCTTTTAAATCTTTGTATCTGAGAAGAATATTTCTAATATTATATGTTGATGATTTTCGCAAAACGTAATACTACAGACGCATATATAGGGGCATATCTAAAGAAGACTTAAAAATTCATCTGGAGTGCAAAAATTTCGTAATATTTGTCAAAAAAGCATAAAACCGATCATATTCTCGAAAGAAGTCTGTCTTGCAAACTGGTTTTATGGACAGAGCAAGGAGAAGTATTTATATCAAATTTCTGATCAAAAGTCACAAAACTCAACTCTCTGCATTGAAGTTGATTTTTGGTGACGCCTAGATAACCACTCCATCACAAACAATCCACTAGAGTTACCTCAACATTCGCTCCCGGCTTGTTTTGTAAGCCGCAATCTACCTGCTCTTAAGGTTGCATGTTATTATTGTTGTCCTTCTCGATTTACCGTGTCATTTAATTTATGTTTACTGTGTTTATTTGGGTAATTAAGTAAAGATTTATATTGGATTTTGAAGGCGAAGGTTTTCGTTTAAAACTAAGATCAGGATAGATTAATATAATTTACATGTGTTACATCTTGGAGGGGATGTACGAATAATCCAAGACACTCGTTGCACTTATCTCAAAGTAAAAACCGTATAATTTTCCTACTTTTGGCATATTAAAAATTAATCTGAAAATTTATAGGTTGAATTTATAGAACATCAAACAGAGGATGCTCGAAGAAATTTAAATTGTATGATGTTTGTGTTGCCTGTGTTTCTTGAACTGTGTGCTTGTTCACTGTTCAAATAACGACGTTTAAATACTTAAAATTACTTTGGTTGAACAAATTGCATAAAAAATAATAAATAAAAAGATTATGATTAAATACTTAAAAATGATTATGAAATATATTTTTATGAATGATAATGAAAATTAAATCAAATAATTACTTAGATGAAGAAACACAGGTTTTGCGTATAATTTCAGTAATTATTATACAGAATGATTCAATACACTGAAAAACTTCGGACATGAATACCTTACATCAAAAGAAGCAAAAACATGCATATAAACGTAAGACTTAAAATCTCAAAGTTTTAAAACAAAAAATATAACATTGATGTCAATTATTTTTTTGAGATTCTTACCTCTTATGATTTTAAAATTAATTTTAAAATCAATTTAAGTGATTTACTACATGTTCTTTTTCCAAATAGTGTTAAGTTGCTGTATTATGATTTTCAACTTGTAAAATCAGCTGAATGCATACCACACCTCTCTCAAGTACAAAGTTTCAAAAAACCGATAGACAACGATATTAAATAACAAAATATGAAACAACACAAAAAACCATAAATGTAGTTCACAAATTATTATGTATTGGTAAATCAGACAACAATAAAATTAGACATGTAACGAACTAACAATGTTCACAAAACTTGCGACCACTCCTAAAAAATGGCTGCTTGTAATATATATGGGGCAAATTGAAAATTATTTTGATTGTCACTGATTTATAATAATTGACAATATAAAAAAAAAATACAAATATAACATTTATTGGGTAACAACAATATTAAAACGGTAAATAAAAAAATCATTATTATTACTTGTGACATTATAAAAATATACATATTGTTCCTATTAAAAGTTTCAAACACATTTTGTTTGCATGTTTTATTTGATTGAATTTCCAACACTCGAACAAATATCGATTTTTTTGAACTTTTATTGCACTTTATTTTCAAACCTGACAATGAAAATGTTGCTATAGAAAATATATCTTAAATATCGATGTAATAAAGAAAAAATTGCTGCCACCTTGAAACTAGGTTTGTTATTAGACTATAATGATTTTGTAACAAATCACTCGTGACACACATCCTTTTTTGAGGGTTGAAAACAAAAAATCGTCTTACTTGAAAGTTATGAATACAAAAGAATGTGCTTAGTATGGGTAAGATAAGGTTAGGTTATATTGGCTGACCACGAATGACACACTTAGTCTATAGAGCTACTGTTAATTAAATTAATTTTTGTTGTGACGGCAGGAATCGAACCCGCTAACTTCGGTATACCGCGAACAAGTATGGGCAAAGTATTCTGGATGTATGGATGATATTTGTAAATCGAATCACTTAATAAATTCATTCTTATACAGGCCCGTATTAAAATAAATTAAACTGTTTGGATCGTTTCGATGTATTATAGATACACACAACGCAATCATGTCGAAGCTATATTATTTTCTGTCGCGGGTAGCATTTAGTATTTAAGTTTAATAATTGATACAATTCATTTGATATTATATCAAGATAAGCATAAATAAGATTTCAGCAAAATGTTTTTGGAGTTTAGTTTCTAACACACTAAGACAATAAGTAGTTAAAAAAAATTATATAAAAAGCTAAAAACGTTTTGTCGTCGATAATTACCAAAATATAATACAACATCGGTGTTTCTTTTCTAGAAATTTTGCTTAGATTATTCACGTATATATACGATCCTGTATTTACATACGTCTATGATTGATTATGATTACGTAATACATAACGCCATTTACATAATATATCCTTGATATTGTACATAAAAATTAATTTTTTTAAGATAAAAATATTGTCGTGTTGTCAAGAACATTATTTAATATCTCTATAATAAATGTAAATAAACTAAAACACACATTCTAAACATTTTAAATGTCACCTAATAAAAATAAAAAATCAAATCAAATGCCGGTAATATTTAGAATGAAAGTATTTCACTCACATTTTGATTAGAAATTGAATTCTAATAGTAAATAAGTATATATTAGATTACCTCACATCCGGATTTTAAAGTTTATGTAACCGGAATACATATAAAAGTGATAAATACACATAAACTCTTTAAAAACGTTATGAAATTATGAAGACATTGGTTCACATCATTCTTTTTATGATAGAAAGTTGTTGTTTTCATGTCGAAAAAATTACGTGTCCGATTTGAAAGTTTAATAGAGTTGTACGAAAGATCTCATTGAAAGGCCCTAAGAGTCTTCTATAAATTTAAAGACGAATTGATACGTCGAAATCGCTAATTTCAGGAGTAATGTAATATGAAATTTCCTGTTAAATTTAACTTGTTCTTCCTAAAAAATATCACGAAGCTAAAATTTCAAAGCCTTTTGGCTTCAGGCGTTAACATTTATTCAGAATCTGTTGCATAGTCTTGAAATTTTTGTTTGGGATGTCCAAATTAATGATGATATAATTCTTAGTCTAAGAGATATTTTCCATTTTATTGTTCCAAAACACAAAAATTAAAACTTTTCGGTTAGTTTTTTCGACCCTGGGTTAAGACCCTAAAAATCACATCAACTTAGTAAAGGCTTTTTGTACTGGAAAGAGGTGAAAATATTGGTGTGTTTAAATTAACTCCATTTTTATGACTGGTTTATGATGTAATAAAGTCAATTTGATGCTTAAATATACACACTAGTTGGACGATTATCAAATGTAAAAATGATTTTACATCATACTTCATAACATACGTAACGGAGTTAACACTGCTGTGGCTTATAACAGTATTTTAAGTGTCATGCCGTTTAGTTTTAGGTAGCAGCAAAGTTTTAGTATTTAGAAAAATAGGTCAATATTGGATTATATTCTCACTATCAAACTCATTTATATAAATTTTATACGCTTAATTTAACTCTCAATTAATATAATTCGATTAAGATTTAGGTTATTCGATTTAGTATGAACATTTTACTCTTATGCATTGAAAACCATATAAATACTGTGGAGAAAACTTTAATATTTCAACAACGGTGTAAGTAGTATTCGACTTTAATTTTGTAATTAGTTCGAAACAGGCGCGAGTTCATAGGAGCAATGAGAGTAAATGTTCCTTTCTCACTTCATTTCATTTTCAGCAGAATTAGTTGAGCCGTTTTTTAATGGTAATAAAAAAAACTGAGTAAACAGAATCTGAAAAGTGGATAAAACACATAATTTATTTATGGAGATAATGATCGTTGAAGCATAAGCTGCAGTAGTAGTCGTGTGGACTACAGGGGTCGCACTCATACGACTTCAGTACCACACTGACTATGTACTGCCAATTTATTTAACAGTATAATTTAATGATTTATTTGAAGGATTTCTATTTTGCACAAAGCCAACAATCAAATAGATCAGATATTGACTTAAACAAATTAATAAACGTCTAATTAACAATTTAATACCATAATTTAAAAAGCCCCCACAATAATAAAATTTTCAATGAAAAATTTCAAAATTGTTAAAATAAACTAGAATAAAAACTATGATGACTCATATAATACCTATGTTTATTTACACGGAAATAGGAAATACACGCCAACGTCAGGCAATAAGTTCTACCATAAAAGTTTAATGAAATGAAAAAAAATAAATAAATTCATATTCTATTATTAATGATGCTAAAATTAACATAAGTATGCAGTACATTAATAATTGTAATAAACATGAGTTTAAGAAAAAAGTACATAGCTTGACTGTTTTTTATAGCTTCGTTTGTTGAAATTAATACTGGGTGGAGCAGAGAGGTGTGCGATTTTAAAAACTTATTTTTTTTATCTTAAAATACATTTAGAAAATCATTTAAGGTTACGGTAGACATTATTTTCAAAAAACTAACTGAACATGTATTTGTTCGGAGTTAAAAAAGTTATTTTATGAAGATAAAACAATTATTTAAAAAAATTTATGCATTTTTGATTTACAGCGTTTTCAAAATTGTACACTTCTCTATTCCACCTTGCTTACAAAGCGTCTATTCATCAAATTATTTCATAATAAACTTAAGTAAATATTTTGAAGAGAAGATGTGATAATATTATTGTGTGCTCAGTACTTTTTTTCGTAAATTGATTAATGCAATATAAAATTCAATTTATAAGCCACGTTTACATTGAAGTGAGGTGATCGAACGGAAGTGTTATTTTGAAATGGTTGTTTTAAATCTGTATAGTATAGTCAAGTGTTAGACCGTATGCGCTTTTGTTTGACTTTTATTCAAAACTATCTGATGCTCCGATCCACAGTTTTGATGGACGACAGTATCTATATATACTTCATAAAATACGTTCAGCATGAAGGAAAGTTTTACGTTTGTCAACTTCCAAACGGATCTGTTTTCAAATGAGCCTGATCGATTTTTACAGGATCTTTACACCTTTTTACATCAAATTAAACATGCAAGTTTATTTACAATCACTGTAAATGAACCTTTACACTTGACTCTTAAATAAAATATAATATTACGCTGTGTGTTATAACATAACGTACATAAGCAAAAAGCTAACGGTATTCTAAATCTGAATAGTAAATTCATATAAATTAAGAGATACCAACTAACCAAACATATTATAATCTAATCTATACCAATAGCTTAGCTTCATTCTAGACAGGCGATCTTCTAAAGTTATAAAAGTTTATAGCTGAATATTTACAAATTAATTCAAATAAAATTAGTCACGATCCAAACAAATAAAACCAATAATGACTTTGTTACAAAAATAAAAAAACATAAAAACTCTAAACAAAATCTCTTGTGTAAATACAACAAATTATATTTAGACTGGGTGGTATGGATGCCAGCGTTTTTAAGTGAATTTAGATATAATTTTTTTTATTCCTAAAATGAATAATTCCTATAATTATTATAAAAAAATATGGTAAAAGATTGAAACCTAAGATGTTATTATTCTTTCAAACGATTTTATCTGGTAATATGAGTTTAATAAACAGAACAGCATCATCAAACCAAAAACACAAAATTTCCACTTTTATACCATGTGTATATAAAATATATCTTAAGAAATAAATAGTTTGTAACGTCTACAAATATTATATAAAAATATTATATTATATATTGATGCTACGAACAAAATTTTGGTAGAAGCATTCATAAAATCAATCCATTTCTAACCGTCCGTCTGAAAGTATGTCTATCCAACCATCTGTCAACACGGTAACTCAAAAACGAAAATAAATATCAAGCTGAAATTTTTATAGCATTCTTAGGGCGGAAAAGCATATATGAGCAACAGTTGAGTTTTGAATCTGTAGGCCCCCCTTGTAAACCGTTAGAGATAGTACAAAAGTTGTAAACGTAAAAAATGTTTCTTATAAAAAAATAAAAAACTTTTGTTTGAAACATTTTTTCATAAACATCACTGTTGACGTGAGGGCACAAATTACTAAATTAGGTTAGAAAAATTATATAGTATTATAAGGGTATTGTAAATGTTTGTTTAGAGCATATACTATATCCACTACGGTGAGAAGGCGAAGGATACTCTTATTACTTTATGTGTAAGAGTGGCTACTTTTTTTTTACTTACATGACGTAAAAAAACAAACAATTGCGTAATCAACACTATCTACACATAGTATCTCAACAATTAACTCAGTTAATTGTTTGTTTTCATTTGTTTTAAATATTCCAAAATATTCTCGAATGAACTAATAAATAATTTCCCAATGTCAGCGTCGGAGGCGGTTGAATTTAAGTCACAAAACATAAATTTTGCTGTTCACATTAAAAACATAGCGTACGATAAAAACTTAAAATAAAAATGAAATTAAAATCTTCGGATATAAATAGTTTTATGCTCCTAAACGAAAAATGTACAAAATTTTGTGTTAAAACCTAATCTGTATTTTCAAATAAAATTAAGAAATGAGTGACGTCTCGTGCACTGATGGTCAACCAAAGATTGAATCAAATTCGTTTGATGTCCAAAAAAAAAGCAACTTTTAACAAGTCAATAAAATTCAAAGATATCATAATGATTTTTGCACCATTTTTTAAGTTTTCCTTTTTACTACAAAATAACATTAATAAAACCAATATTGGAAACTTTATCGATTTGAATTCACTCAGGGTCCATACCACATAGTCTAACTTATAGCTTCTAGAGAAAAAAAAAACCAACAACAAATACAGCATTAAAAGCGATATTACCATTTTGTTGTTTGGATTTAATGGCCCGTTATAACATATTACTTATAGTTTACGTTCAATATAATACCAAAGTGGTGTAACCATTTTCCTGTAAGATTTACACAGTTGGGAAATGAATAGAAATTATGTAGTTGGATAAAAGATTTTATAGAATAATATAGAATCCCTCGATTAACTAACTTTATGTTGTCGATTTTATCTTGTTTAAATAATGTGAAAATAATTATTGTAAGAAAAAATTAAGTTTTCATTGTAGTTTTTAACCGACTTCAAACAAAAAAGGAGGAGGTTATCAAATCGACTGTATTTTCTTTATGTGTGTTACCTCAGAACTTCGACTGGGTGAATCGATTTTGATGATTCTCTATCTATTTGAAGCCTTCCCGTCTGGTCCCATTTAATTTTGGCCGAGTTCTGACAACGGCATCCATGAGAAAACCATAAAAGTCTTAAATTTGCATTAAATATGCACGACGAGAAGACGAATAACTATTGACCCAACAAATATTGACCAAAAATATTTTTGTTTTATGTCCCTTTATCAAACACTAAATATTGGGCAGAAAACATCGAACAATCAAAAACATAATTTATACGATAATCTTTCCAAGGTACCGTCTAATAAGTTTTTTAATAATCTCCTGAATATAGACTCACTCTCGGACGATAATCAAATTAATGATTGGCTACAAAATTAATAATTTTTTACTTAAAATTTATCTAAAAAATAATTAAAATTTGTAATAAATTGTGTGTTGTAAGATGTAAGACTATATATAGTAATAATAATTAGTAATATTTGTATAATAATTTTTTTTTCATCAGTAATAATTAATGGTAAAATCTATTTAATTATAAAAAATTAAATTTTTTTAAATAATAATTATATTTAATTTCCTGTAGCACTGTAGGTATTAATTTATTAATTTACTTTAAAAAAGAAATATTAAATCATAAAAATATTGTGTATCTTACAAATATTCAATCAAATTTTAATTACGAGGGCTGAAAATATGAAATTGGATTTATGAAAGCTTTGAGATTATTGATGTTTCATATTCGATAGTAGACTTGACCAGCAGCTCGATTTTAAGAGACAAAATATTAAATTTCAAAACGGTCCGCTATAAACATCAACAGAAAGTTGTACATTTTTCTTAAAAGATAGAATAAATCTGTTATGTAATTTTACAAAAAAAAAAAAGTATTTGTTATGCTTGGAGTTTTTCAGGAAAGTTCCAAAACATTCAGTCACCATTAATTTGATAAAGGATGTAAAAATATGAAGGCAACCGGAAAAAATTTCAGACTTTCCGTAGTACTTTTCAGCACTTCTATAATAAAAATAAAAATATCAGTCTGCAGTCATCCCATAGGTTGGGCAAAGGCCTCAGCGTTGGATCTTTTTTTAAACACAGATTAACTTGTGCAAAATAAAATTTCTAGTTTGATTTCAAGACCAGTAACCTTGCAAAAATATCTGACACGATAGATTGCATGTGTTAAAAACGCGATAATTAGCCCATTAGAAGAGTATAGAGAGAAAATATCTTCAGATATGATGAGAAATAGACATTCTCAAAAAGTACGTTTATTTAGTGAATCACGCCAGCTCACATGACAGATAATATTAAATACATGTGACTAAACTCTCCAAACTTGTTAAAAATTTCACACTTTTAATTTCTATCAAAAACACGTATGGAAAAAAAAGATTTTGTGGCATTTTTATAAGCTATAAGTGGTTGACATTAACATTCAAAAGAATTTTTATATAAACAATGTCTGGTACCTGTTAGTATGTTCTTCTGTGTACTCATATAACAAAAAATATTTATTTAAACGATTCTTATTGAATATTAATTAAAAATTCACATATAAATATGTTTAGTTAGAAATAAATAATTAATCATCATCAACAAAACCTTGTTTGTTTACTATTTTTTGTGTTTATTAAATTCTTTTAATAAAAATAAAATAATCATATGCAATATATATTATGTAAATTATACAATTACGCATTTGAAAAAATTTATTCTATATAAATTAAACCGGTAGTCAAGTAATCGTAATTAATTACTAATCTTTTTTTTTTTTTTTATTAAAAAAATTAAAAATTAAATAAAGTTAAACAAAATTATCAAAGTTTAAACCACCATTTTTATGCGTTATGATTAATTAAATACGTCAAAATAAAAAAATTTTTTATTTACAAAATTTTAATTTTAATTTTAATTTAACTAAAAGATGCAAATGTCATTGAGAAAAATTCTCCGGAGTAATACAAATTCTTTTCTAAAAATTTACAAATTTTTAAAAGGTGCGTTGTGAAACAAGTTGGTTTTTTACTCCAAAGCCTAGGAAAAAGACGTCTCAGTTTAGAAAGCTTTAAAATTAAAAAATTGTATTTAAATTCGACAGAAAATACCTCTATTTTCGAAGATCAGAAAAACAGGACTATATTGCATTGCCTATCCAACAAATGAGGACCCTTTCTCTGTATATTATGATACAACGAGCTCAGAGGTATTATACAACAATTATATACAGTAAAAGCCTATTTTTAGGGAGAAAGTATGAACTATAATAAATAAATTAAACATAAATTAAAAATAAACTACTTAAAAATACCATAAATTAAGTTAAAAATTTGTAACGGTTGGAAATATTGATCCTAGAAACAAAATTATGTTTCAGATGTACATAAAATGATGTTGTATATTTAAGCAATACAAAAACTTTTGTGTCAAATATTTTTTTGTAAAATCAGATTTCAGTATAGACAGAGTATTTAAATTATTTTAGTTTACAATATAAATTGACATAAATCGCGATATCTTTCTTATTTATTTATCAAATTCCATGATTTATCTATCATTTTAAAGTTTACCGTGCTGGCTAATGACAAAAGTACGACTCACGGTCTAAAAATATACCCCTTAAGAAAACATAGAATAGAGAAATTTGTCACGGGTCGAGCTAGTTTTATGAATTTCTGTATTTGTTTCCAGTTTAAAGAAAGAAAGTAAATTACCCTCTGATATTATCAACAAATTTAACAAACATGTATTTATGTTAAAAGGACACACTTCTTTGCACAAGAATTCCACGCGGTAGGTACACAACATATCAACAACTCCTCCAATGTAATTTGAATAAGTGATATGATAGAAGTAAATCATGGCAGTAATTAGTTTCAAATTACATCAACTATCTCATATTTCAGAACAACAACAAATTTCTAATTTCAATACGACAAAAAAAAAATCTTAAAAAATAAATCGATTTCATCACACAACTTCTTCTTTTTGTGTACATTTCTCTGAATTTAATCGTATGGAACCTTTTTTTTTCATTTCTTGAATCAAGTTAATGAAAAGAACAAGATACAAAGAGAACTAGATGAACATCATCAAATGCCCTTGATAGTTTTTGTTATACAAGATTATCGTTTTTTTTTTTTTTTAAATAAAATAATATAAAGACTTTCATTAAAACGATATTATATTTCAGATGATATGTTAAACCCGTTGAAGATATAATCATAATGGATCAACAATTCTTGTACTTTCGTTTTCCAATTACACTAGTAAATAAAATAAATGTCCTTCCAGTGAATTTCATATCGTTTTATTCAGTGGCAAGAACTTAATGCAAACATATAATTGTTTCATTTTGATTACGACAAAAATTAAGTTATTATCACATTTTATTTTCAGACTTTGGTTAAATATTTTGAAACTTGGTCAAGGCTTTAGATAATACTAGCATAGTTTTAAAGCATTAATGCTACATTTTTCCTAACCTTTCTGAAGCATAGCATAGCTTTTATATAAGCATTTATGTCCCATTTTTCCAAACCTTGAAAAGATAACGGTACCAAGCCATGTTGAGTGATTATTGCTCTATTTTAATGAAACACGAGGGACAATTGGTGGTAAAGTTTAAGAAACATAAATAGATACAAGAGAAAAGTTAAGACGATTCATGTTTAATATTTTTTTAGTTTGGTTGTAGGCTATAAATATTTTGGAAACGTAACGTGTTAGATTTTAAAACTGAGGGCACCTACATTTTTGACAAAAATACTTTTCATTTAAAGAACAAAAACCATGTAAACTAGCGTAATTAGCAAATAGGATAGCAGAGAGATCAAAAAACGAAATAATGATAATTCTGGTGGAAGCGCTGATAACAAGCAGTTTGCATTAAAAACCTATGTTTAATCCATTTATTTGCGCTTCCACCAAAATTAATATATTTTTTACGGTAATATATATAGTTGATGGTACTTAGATGAACAGATTTACATTACTTCATCATACGTAGCTAAAAACTATGGCTCACTGAAGGTTTCCGATCAATTTTCATTCATTGAATGAAATCAGTTCGTTAACATTTTTAATTGGGACGATTCATGTCGAAGTTTGTTGTTCTGCAATGGCAATTTTCCATGATTGGCGATATCAGTTATATAGTCTAACGTTAGTTTCATACTCTTGCATTAAATCGATCAATTTGATGAGAAATTCAAACAAGGGTGGCTAAAAGTCCCAGATGTAGAGAAAGACTTAGTATAGAAACCTGTAAATAAACCTAATTATCTTCGTGTATGAGTTTTATTTCCAACTATAGAAGCGACGCACTACTATATTAATATAATTGTAGGGGTTAGCATATAAATCTATGGATTGTATATATGGTTAACATTGAAAATTAAATATTTTTTTTTTAAGTAATTATATTTCGTCTCTTATTTTTGCAAAATTTCTTATGCATCAAGTTTAATTAATTGTTTTTCAATAATTTTAATTTGACTTTTCGTATACCATGAACAAGTAAGCAATTGAAAGTTAATCTTAACAGCATATAGTCTCTTTTATAGTCAAAATTATCCACTGGAAGCGCTGACGTCGACTGACTCTCCCTATAGATATTATGCTCGGAGTAAATAGAAAATTTCGAATAGATTTTTATACAAAACCAAGAATTTGACTTTAAGTTTTTTGGTTTTTTTTTTAGCTATGGAAGGACGTCATTCATTGGATAAACAACGAAGTAATATATGAGTATTTATATAAAAGTACAGTAAAACTTTATAGAAGAAAACCAGTTTAAATAATTTATTTGGTGCAATGACATTTTATTTTATTTTTGTAAAAAAAAATGTTTTAACTACTCTTGAGAGAAGAAGTTATTTATGTTATCTATAAGAGTATGCATTTAATAGCACAAAACAAAAAATCAGGAACTAGTTAGATCTATTAGAAGAGATGGTGTTGTTTTTTTTATACTCAAACCCGACACTGTGGTATGCCAAGGTAGGTGGGTGTTGCGAGACGTTGTCGTTCGTTGTATCTCTTCCATACCAATATATGTGTGTGTTAACTATGTGGTGCTGTGTATTCTTTGATCCAGGTGTTTCATATTGGTATTTAAATGGATTTTTATTAGAATTTTATATAGTTTTGTAAACAATGGATGTGCATTATTATGGAATATTTGTTCGTTGAGAAATTTTCTGACTAGTTTTGTTCTGAGAAATATTTATGTGCCTTAACACTCAAGAAGCTTATAAAAATTTTCCAAGATTGTGTACCATTTAAGCTAAAGTTCGTAACGTAAATTGCGTTTCTGATGAAAAATAGCCAAAAGATCAGTTTTCTATACAGCTACGAAGAACTGGCGATTATTCGGATTGATAAACAAGCAGATTAGGCCAATAAACAGGTATTTTTTTCTGCCAATTTTATTCAGAAGAGATTTTCTTGTTGGAATATGTTCAGGAGTATTCTCAGAATATAAACCCAAGTTGGTTGGATTTCTGATACTTTTTATCATGAACCGTTAACTATATATTAACGATGTTCCAGCATGGTATTTGCAGTTTCTATGTTAAAGCAATGGTACAATTTTTTTTTCGACAGAATTTAACGAAAAATTAAATTTAAGAATTTAATAATGCTTACTATTAATTCCCAAAGTTTCAGAAATTTTGACCGTTTAAAATGGGAAATAATTATGCCAACGTCCCAATTTCGATCAATTTACGTCAAAATTAATATCTCGAAAGTGAAAATTAATTTCTAAATTTTTTTTTAGAATTGTATTGTATAAACATTTTTTTCTACTTTTTCTTCAATATATAATAATATCATAAGAAATAGTTGGAGAGACCGGACATTTTACATGCTTTAAATGGGACATGACCCTCAAAATCGCGAACTTTGTCTTTAAATATCTCGCGATCTAAACGGTCAAAAATTATGAAATTTTAGGAATTCATAAATAAAGCTATTATAAACCCGAGAAAAAAAATTCGGCCAAATCTGTCGAAAAGTGATTTCATGCTGGTACTACCTTAAGCAATAACGATACTGAAAAAAGTTTGGAGCGCTATAAATAAAAACCTTTGCATTTTACAGAAAAAAGTTTTAAATAAAAGTTATAGAAAATGTTATTATCTACGAAAATGATTTGGCTTTTGAAAAGCTTTCGCGAAAGGCTGTGCAACATTCCTTCTTGCAAGTGAGCGTTGACGCCACGTCTTTTTTACAGATATAAATGCTTTCTTTCAAGCTTAACGCATCACGTTCTTTCATCAGGGACCTAATGAAAACTGACGCAATTTCCAAGATATTTTGTTTTTGGACTCGTCTCTAAATTTAAAATAATAACTAACAAAAGTATTACTGCTTAGTTTTTAAATAAATATTTGCAAGGCTTAAATCTTTGTAGTTACAGAACTTGGCCACGTTTATAAAATGTCCTCTTTCATTTCTTAACGTAAATCTATTTAAATAATAAATTATTTCTAAAGATAAGGAAATTTTATAACCACACCGGAATTATATCATAAAAATTTTTTTAAAGCACTCTCAATACTATCAATAAAATATGATTTAACCAAGTAAATTACTTCCAAAATTCTTAATTATTTTTAAAAATTGTCCTAGGTATACAAAAAACTGTTTACCAAAAAAAAGTCTTTAAATACTTACAAATTATTAACCATTTATTAAAAATATTTGCCAAGGGTGTTAAAAATTCTTTAAATTACTTATTTTAAATGCTAATCTCTAATAAATTCTTTACTATGCCCATCTCAACAGGGGGGTAGCATACACAGATTGTTGGACTTACAGTTTATAGTAGTAATTGATACTGTTGGTGTCAGTGGGTTGTACATAAAGGTCCTAAGACCTTTTTGTTACTATAAAAACACAGATTTTTATCAAAATTTTTTTTCACGCCAGTTATTTAAGAAATAATGATATATTTTAGCAAAGCAATCTCCAAATCCGTAATATTTCATTTTAAATAAGTTAAAAGTTACTTCAATTCATAATGACCTTCCCTCCAGGCTGCTGACATCTTCTAGGAAAAATTTAATTATATAAAACTTTTTTAGTTTATTTTTTGGAATATTTCTCAACAACGAATTATTAAAAATGTTGCCTAACTGGTTTTGTCGCAAAAATGGAAATTTGGAAGTCAGAATAGAATAACTGTCTATAATTTATATGCGGAAAAACCGTGGCTCAATCGCAAGAAATTTAAAGTCAAGTAATTCTCGTGTTTGTAAAATAAATATTTTTCTATGTGTAGCTAACAAGAATTTTCCTTTAGGCGAAAGGAAATGGGTTTGTGGAGGGCGGTAATCGAAAAAAGTAGACTCTAGGATCTATTGAAGTAAAATCTTTAAAATTCTGAAGCTTATCGTCTATCATGAATTTCAATTTCTATATTTGATCTATAAAGATCAATAAAGGGATCTATCTCTTGTTCCAAATCAATTTTAAAACTTGATATAGATAATCTAAATACGTTGGTTCATTATACCCGCATTAATAATTAAATACAGTAAACTTGATGATTAAAAACAATTAAAAAAATATCGTAACATTCCAAGTAGGACAAAAAATAAAATAAACAAAAAACAAAACTTACATAAAACTCAAAAAAAATTAAACCAAAATTAAAAACAAAATCATTTTCAAACAATAATATAGATCACTAAAATTAATTCACACTTTCCATAAACTAAGAAACTATATCGATCGATGGATAATTCACAAAATATAGATCAACAATAAATCAACACAGCAAAAATAACACCAATTTGTTTACCACAAGAATCTCAAAACACATCACATATAAAATAAAAAACACAAAATCCAAAATTTTTATCCTTGGTCGATTTGTTTTGTAATAATAATCATCACGAAAAGATAAATATCTGGCTGATAATACTACGGATGGTGATGATGGTTGAAGTTGATTCTGTTGTGGCAGAAAGCAGTAAACAAAAACGTGGTAACTTTGTCTACACGATTAAACAACACACAACACTATAAAGTTATAATAATAGTGTATAGGTAATATAAACTTGTTGGGTTTGAATAGAAGTGTAGTAAGCACATCATCATCTGTGATAGCAATACACACACTGTATAGTGTACACGAAGCTATAGCAGCAGTGCTACACAAACCATTCTCTGTTGGTACTTTTTCCACTACTATTAAGCTATTACTCCCATCAAATTAGATGAAATTTCATAATATGATTTATTGAAGTTTTGGGTGCAGTAATCCCACCTATAGCAATTTAAACTTACTCGAAAACATAGATCAGTCCTAAGTCACCTGGTGTAAAATTTCGGATCGATTTTAACATATAAACTTTTTCGTCAATAAAATTAATATCAATGTACAGTTTTTCGAGTTTTTGGTGGTTTTTTCCTAAAAACTGTGCATTTTCGGGAAAAAATACTTTGAACAAAAGTTGATAAGCATAAAATTTCTAACGGATCTGTATATTTTGATTGTTTCCAATCTTTCTCATTTTCGGAAAAATCTATCTCTATATATTATAAATGTAAAAAAAAAGTTGTTTGTTTGTGACGCCTTCGCGAAAAAACTACTGAACAAATTTGATTGAAACTCTACGGTAATATAGCTTATACATCAGAGTAACACATGAACTATAATTTATAAAGAAAGATGCGTTAAAAAAAAATTAAATTTTGTCTGACATTTCACTGCGCCATCTATTAGCATCATTTTGAAACATTACATGATATTTCTGTAAAAATGGTAAACGTTAAAATATAAAAATTGTAATAATACAATTCATGGCCATCTATTCTGATATACTCAATGAATTATGATTATTTAACATTTAAAAAAAAAATTGAAAACTACATATACAATAAAAAAAAAACTACATATACAATCAAAAAAGTATTTACTACAACTCAAAAAATTACTTAAGTCGCATTTCTTAGATATTCCATCAACATTAAACAAAGCCACAATTAAACTTGTTTTTATTTGACATCATTTACAAATGATCATTGGAAGCCTATTTTGTGACCGTCAATCAAAACAATCTACATTTTGGAGAAAAAATTGCAATTAAGTCTTTTATTAAATATATTTCAACCCGCAGCCAATCTTCTTACCTGTGTAAAACAATTCCTGTCTCTATTTTTAGTTTTATTGAAGGGGTATCAGTGAGAGCAAGGAAGATGAAGGCTATAACGAGGTGGTCTTTATCAGTCTTTACTTTTAAACCCAGCGAAGCGGGCGGGTATCAAGCTAGTATTAAAAAAATATACACAAGGCATTAATATATTTATGTTCCATCATCTACAGGTGAAAAACGATCGGAAAACTATATATACATGCAGATTGAAAATTTTACTCCCTACAACTTTAAGCTCGAGTGTTTTTTTCTTAAAACGAATAGTTCTAAAAAACCACCATAAACACAGAAAATTTTATATTATTTGGATTTTTTCAGAAATAATGAAATTTTTTTTTCTACAGGTAAAAAGTATACAATTGGCATTGATGGCATTGCTGGATCCAAAACTTCAGTAAATTTCACCTTATTTGATGGGAGTATATAAGCGATATAGATATATAGCAAGCATTAAGCCGAGGAGGTAGAAGGTAACACACACATAAGAATGATACACAACATTAGTTTTTAAAATCATATTACCAAGAGCCCATGATATGTTGTTATTTAAATCCACCAGATATACAGATAGTTTTTTAAATACTATAAGATGAAATTGCAACTTATATTTTGAGCCAGCGTAAATTGTTTGAAAGTATTTACTACAACTCAAAAAATTACTTAAGTCGCATTTCTTAGATATTCCATCAACATTAAACAAAGCCACAATTAAACTTGTTTTTATTTGACATCATTTACAAATGATCATTGGAAGCCTATTTTGTGACCGTCAATCAAAACAATCTACATTTTGGAGAAAAAATTGCAATTAAGTATTTTATTAAATATATTTCAACCCGCAGCCAATCTTCTTAAAAAGTTTGAGAAAATTCAACTATAAAATGTTATATTCATAAATCTACTCGTTTTACACACATTTACAGATAAGGTTGCTTTCCTTTCGAGTATTTCCATGTAACAGCTGTCTTGAAACTATGCGATGGACTTCAATGTTCAACAATCACGCCTTATCCAACTTCAATGTTTTACAAACTATTTGTACAAACGAAATTATTGCATTTGTGTGTAAAATATCTTTTTAAGACGATAAATAAATAGCAGTGGAGGGCCACTGAGATTATATTATACACAACAGCATTAACCAAGTCTAACTAGTCAAGCAGTCAACTCTGTAGGCCACACTGATACTGATTCGAGAGATACATATAGGCTTGTCAATATACACAAGAGCATTTTAAAAGACTATCTTGTGTTCAGAAAGTGTTGGTTGGAAAGATTTTATTTTATATTTTATCTATTTATCATCGACCTTGAAGAATGAGACGATAAAATTTTATCGTAACCATTCTATTACTACTTAACACTAATACTAATATTAACCTAGAAAAATAAATTCTCTAAATAGAGTTAAATTAAAAAAATTAAAAATACTCTCAATATAAAACCGAAAGTTATTAAGAACCACACCGATTAGAGGAGGAATAATTCTAGTAAGCTGAAATTAGGTGGATTTTATTACATACGAGTATTTTTATACATTGAACTGCACTCCCACCAATAAGATAATACCATCTACATAGTGATGAGCAAAATCAGTTTTGGTTTTGGCCTCGGAAGACCACGATCAAGACCAAGACAAAATTTAACGAGAAATTAAATTTATGAACTTAATAGATCTTACTATTAAATCCCAATGTTTCAGAAATTTTGATCGTTTAAAACACAAGATAATTATGCCTACATTCCCAATTGTGACCAATTTACGTCAAAACTAATAACTCGAAAACGATCATTAATATCTGCAATTTTTTTTTCTAAAATATTCCTTTCAATTCTCCTTCTTTTTTCTCAATTCTGTTGAGAGAATTTTTTAATATCGTAACAAATAGCTGGAAGGACAGTGTGTTTTACATGCTTTGAATGGGAAAATCGCGAGCTTTGCAGATGAATATCGCGCAATCCATAACAATATTATGAGTCTGCGAAAACAAATAGACCAAATCTGTGCAAATACCTTAAGGGAGAATTTTTTAAAAAAGAGATGTGAGAAAGCATTTTTCAAAAATTATACTCGTGTTTCTTGGCACAAACAAAGAACAAATTTAGTTGTTCAAATGTAATTGAACGTAATATTTCAAAATGTATTTAAAACATAATAAATTTCAAATAATAAAATCATTGTATCTAATTTAAAAGACATAAAACAGATCCATATTTAATGCATTAAAGATGAATAATAATTATATATGCATGAACTCTAAAAAAAACGACGCGTGTGTATTTTATGAATTATTTTACTTCTTATATTGAACTAATTTTAAAATTATAAACGTTATTCTATATAAACATAATGTGTGCAAGTGTACATAGTAAACAGTATCTAACTACAATATTTTATCTCTAAACTATAATACAACGAACATATGCATATTATATTAAACAAGTGAAAACAAACAATTGAATGAGTTAATTGTTGAAATACCATGTATAGATAGTCACACATATAAACTGACATTCCCATATAATACATAGTATACACTTTGCTCATAATTTGCGCTCTCACGGGTAAGCAATGATGTTTACGAAAAAATGTTTCAAACAAAAGGTGGTTATTATTTTTTTATAAGGAATATTTTTTACATTTAAACTTTTGTTCTATCTCTAACGGTTTACAAGATGGGTTTTACGGACCCAAGACCCAATTGACCTATATTGCTCATTTACGAACTCGACCTCACTTTTTACGTCCTAAGTACGCTGTAAAAATTTCAGCTAGATATCTTTTTTCGTTTTTGAGTAATCGTGCTCACAGACGGACGGACAACCGAAAATGGACTAATAAGGTGATTTTATGAACACCTATACTAAAATTTTGTGCCAAGCATCAATATTTTTAAGCATTACAAACTTGGGACTAAACTTAGTATACCTTGAATATTATATATATGCATGGTATAAAAATTTATTATTATTATTACAAGCATTATAAGCAATCAGATGAGTAAACATTCAACCACTCAAAATCAATTTTAAAAGCTGAATCGTCAGTATTTTATATATTCAATTTATTTATAATAGATGATTTTAAGTATAATATGGAATATAAATATTTATGTTACGTAATGCTACTTAAAATGGTAAGATAATCAATTTTAGTAGTTAGCATTTTGAAATTATGTTCAATCTCGCATGTAGAAAATCGAGCGATAAGTAAACAAGAAAGAACCTTCTGTTCAGAGTTGCAAAACCCTACTAAATAAATATAGAACTTTACTATATGGTATTCGTTGTGTGCGTAGTCATGGTAGGGACAATAAAATCGATGCCAGCGCTTGCAGTGAAAAATTTTGGCGTTAAAGGAGGCTGTTATGACTAATTTGCAATACTTTACATGTAAATGTTATAGTGAATGTCAAATTAAAATTATTGAAAAACACTAATTAATTAAACTTAATGCATTAAAAATTGTGAAAATAAGAAATCAAACTGCTCAAATATTATTTTTCAAATGTAAAGTATCATAATTATTTATTTAAATTTGTTAGAAAATAATATTAAATTTTCAATGTAAATCATAAATGCAATCCATACAATTATATATGCATTCATACAATTCTATAATTAAAGTAGTGTATCGTTACCATGGAAACACCTTCTATTAAAACTCACGCACGGTGCGAATAGCTTAAACAGAAAAGACATGCAAAACATCAAAATGTCCTTATATCGACGCGACGAAACGATTAATAATGAAAGAAATGTATATAATGCAACATTTACCTTGAAATAAATAAAACATTTATTTATAAAATTAATAATTTACCTCCCTCAGAATCACATAACTTTCGTCAGAACAACTTTTACTCTATTATTTTATATTCTATACTATTATTTTATAAAATACAAGTTTTCATATGATTTAAATGACTCACCCTGTATTAAAATATTACTCTAATATGAATAATAAAAATTTATTATGTAATAATCATAATTTACGGTTTTTTTAAAAACCAGATATGCTGGATTGATTTTTTTTTATAATAAAACAGTAGTATAAGTTTATTTTTTATCTTTAACTGTTTTTGTAAGTAATAAAATTTTGTCAAGTGGCAATTGCTTATAAAATTATTCAATTACATTTCTTTACGTAATCAAATATCACAAATAATAGGCACTTAAAATATTTTTAAATAACCCCGAGCTTCAATAAATATTAAAAAATTTATTCCAGGCATTAACATAGGAGTTCACGGCTCATACGTCCAAAGAGGAATACTCAAAACTGATAAGTTTGATTTAGAGGAACCAAATAAGCACATACTTTGCCAATTAAAACAATGGTAAAACTACGTTCACGAGGGCAACAGAAGACATAAAATATGCACAGAATTAAGTGAAAAACAAACTACACGCAAAAGAAATATAGGAAAATTCGAGGAGAGTAATTACAAACAAAATTCATGACAAATTATCCAAATAAATATGATTGTTTCGTCGACTTTTACCGGATTTTAACATGTATACAATATTAGATATAATAAAAATAGGAAATTGCCATGAAATTCAATGTTAAATCATTTGTATATCAATCACATTGTTGAATTGAATTTGTATATAATAGTCCCATCAAATTAAGTAAATTTTACTGCAGTTTTCGGTAGAAATTTACCTGTAGAATAAAAATTTTCATATGGGCAGAAAAAAAAGTGATATCGGAAAAACACGAATTTTCCACGGTTATCCACAATTTTTTGCAATTTACTTGAAAACTATGCATTTGAGAGAAAAAATAAAAACGTTAAAATTATTTGATATTTTCGAAATGACCCTTTTTTCTGCGCAAATGAGCTAAAAAGCTAAAAATATGCAGAAGTGATATTGCTGCACCCAATAATTCAGTTAATTATACTTAATTTTATCTAACTTGATGGGACTATAAAGTGTGAGTATATAAAATTTTTATTTAGAGTTTGTCCTTCAATCATGTAGTTTTTACACTGCAGTTGATTTGTTGTGTATTGTCGTAAAAACTTTAATTGTTTATATACAACTATTTTTAAATCAACATAATAACAATATTAGTTAGAGAGATGTACATATGATTTACTGATGGTCATGATAACCGTCTGCTGAGCCTTAAATATGATAGTAGGTAATATTCCAAGTCGCCCTGTAAGGTTCCTCGAATTTCTATGTGTCATATTTCCCCCTATGTGTAAATCATATGTACATCTCTCTAACTATATTTTAATTAATTAAATTCAAAAATAAGTAGTACTGAATAAAATCAATTATTTCGTCAGTATTGTTCAATTGTCACTGTTTAACAAAATATTAATTATGGAGACATAAACAATAAAGATATTTAAAATAATAAAATAATTTACGACCTTAGATAAGTCAAACAATTATTATAACAACAGGAAAGCACTGATATATAAATTATTCTGAGAAATTATAGCTAGGTTAGCACAATACAGTTCAATAAAGTTAAGGTTTAATAAGGTTTGGTATAACAATAAAGTAATAACAGTCATCATATTACATAAAATAATATTTACATTAAGTCATTTAGTAAAGTTTTTTTTTTAAAACTTTATATAAAAGCGTTATATTGTCGTTAACAGTATGAAGTATTATTTATAAAACGTTATCCATACTTTACATAGAAGAGTACACTATTAATCAGAATAATTAAACATATTTGAATGATAAAATGAGTGAAAAGTTTATGAACTTATGTACTCTTACCATTCAGCTTATATAATTGGTTATTCTAACAATTCAATTTATAACTTTTCTAAGGTGATTTACCATTCTTGTTACTAGGCCTTCACATAAGCCGAAACGATTTAGCCGAAATTACTTTCGTATTGTCAGTCTAGTGGAGGAAAAAGTAATTAAACGAAATTTGTTAAGTCTCAGTTATTTACACGGCCTTATTTTAACGAAATGGTCTCGATCTACTCTCGGTAAAAGTACCGGTATCATCTAAAGCCCTAATCTTTACTGGTTAGTCATAACAATAAAAATACAAAAAGTTGATTAAAAAATACATCTATGAAGAAATTTATGTCAATTTTCTTCACTTGTTATAACTAGCTGAGAACTGGCATCTAGCATTCTTAAGGCAACGAATTTTCCATATTAACGATTTAAAATTTAACTTGTTTTATTTTCATACTTTTTGTTAAATTTAACATTTAAAATTACTGACGAAATAAACTGCTTATGAAAACAAATACATGATGAAAGCGCAATTAAATTGTGAAATATATTGGTTCTTACCACGTATTATGTACTTATTTGCGCTCCCACCATGTTCAGTTCATCTTTGCGAGAGACAGAAATTCAATGTTGAATTTTATCCCATTTGATCGTATTTTACTATTTGAACTGAATCACGCTATTCATTTCCAAAAATTGATTATTTCGACTCTAGTCTCTGTTTTTTCTTCCTCTATTTGGAAGTGGCATTAATTTGATACTTTGAACTACCGCCACAAGATATCATATCATAACTCTACCATTATAGCACAGGCATGTCAGACGGACAGGAAAATTTGGAAACATTAACGAAACTTTCATTCAACTAAAAAATTAGACGCTTTAAAAATTTAAAAAAGTTATTTGTAATTTTTTTTAAATATTAATTTGGCAAGTAATTCAATCTACTTTTCAAGTAATTTAATCTTGGTTAGAATTGTTTGGGTAGTTACTGAACTGCGTAGGCAATGCCATACATTTCGGTATTTATAGACTCATACAAGAAATGTTTACCGCAATGGAAAAAACTTGGTTTGTTTGTAAATTGCAACTTTTTGAATTTGTATTTATTTGCATGTAAAAGAATCACTAATCGCGTCGGTTCCAGTTTTTTGAAATTTGAGTACACTTTATCGAATAATAAATTAATAATGATCAACTTATAAAATAGAATTTAGTGACCTTTGAGACAATGTGTGTTTGTATGTGTGTGTGTGTGTGTGTGTTTATATAATGTTTGTTGTATTTTTATATTGTATATATTATAATAGCTAGCGAATTGAACCGTTATGGAGAGCGTTGATTGTACCCACTTAACTTTTATATTATAATATCATTGTTATATAATATATAAAAGTATACCGATTGTTTGTTTAACAAACCTTTGGACGAACGAAACGATATCGTTATACGTTGTTTGAATAGCTCGTCAGATTTTAATATTATTGTGTCAATGTAGCAAAAAGTTCAGCATTGATTTTATTCTGTAGATAACGTTCGTGTCACTAAGCAATTTAATATCAAAATATATAAACTCAGTGAAATTTAAACGGTAGTTCAAACTGATAATGAAGCTCGATAAAATTGGAACAGTCACTTTATAACCGATTTTATCTAGCTAATAAAACGTGACGGGACACAGAACTGGAAGCCACGCATATCAATTGTGGAATAATTTCAAACATTGTTCTTCTATTCTATTCCGATAATTAACCATTCACGTATACTTCGACACAGAACGATTTGAATACACTTTTTCAAGAGAAAGGTTGAACTGATTGGCATTGAAGTGAATTGTAAAGAATATAAAAATGAAAAATGGCGTTAGGATAAATCATTCTAGAAGACTTTCAAGAACATTAACTTTCAAGCATTTTTTATAAAGCTTGTTGACATCTGCTTCAAAATTGATTTTCAAGATTCCACCCGAACAAACATACTAACATACATACATACACTCATTACACGTTAGATAAAAGCTTGTAATAAAACAGAGTTACTCTTTTCAATGAACAGTATGTATATAAAAGGTATTATAAATGTAAATTTGTCTTTTCGAAAAGTGATTATTTATTGTCTTTAAACGTGATCTTAGTTTTTAAATTTCAAAACTTGAGTCATATCGCTTCATTGTTAAGTAATTTCAATAGATTCAAGTTTAAATGATATGTTTTCATAACAGATCAACAGCTGAGAAAAAGGAGAGATATATGAGTTTTAAAAAAGTTGTAGAGGGCGAAATTTTATTATGACTATTTATGAAATTTCTTTGGGAATCTTTTTTATCGAAAATTGTTGGAAATAATTTTAAACTCTCTTTTAGTATTTTATGTATATTTAGCAAGAATTTGATTCATGTTTTTAATTACTCATTTCAGATATTTTAAAAATTAGAAAAAAAATAAGTAATTTCTCAATTTTCCTGTTCTATTTAATAAATACCATATGATTAAGACAAAAAAAACACAATAAGACAATTTCAAAACAAGAAAAATATTTTTTAATTATACAGTTGTGGAAATCATTATAAATAGATCAAAACTTATCTTAAACCTCATAGTTTAAAATATTTCGTAAATATGTATTTGTTAAATATTTTTAATTACACTTTTACTTAATAATTTAGTTCAAAAAGTTTAAGTTAATGACATGGTTACTAAAGTGATGATAATTGTTTCATAGATTTCATCTAAATAAAATAAATAATAATAAAAACACACAAAAATTCACTGATTTCATGTTAATATTTGGATGTATGTTCATTTATTCATTTTTATTTAATAATTACTTTGTTATTAATAATTGTTACACTAATTATTTTTTCAAAAAACATGTTAAAAAATAAATTAACACATTATAGGTATGTTTTCACTTTTTAATTTTATATAAATAAAAATATATAAAAAAAGAAGTAATTTAAGTAAAACAGAAAAAATATTGAATTGTATGATATTGAAATTAATGTGATAAAATAATTCTTTAAAAATTAAAAATGAGCCAATCTATATATTTCACTATTTCATGGTTATTTTGATGTTACCTGCCTTTTTTTGAAATCAAAATAATAATAATATCTTCTCAGCAAACACATACCTGGAACAAAAATTAAAAAAATAATTAAAAATAAATAATTTTCAAGGAATAAAATTTAAGTTAAATAAAAAATATTGTAAAACTATGCATAATATTATCCGGTCACGTGACAGCAAACACCAGACGTACTTTCATGGCAATACGTCACATCATATAAAAGACTATGTAAGCTTACAAATACAAAAACATGTAATTTACAAATACTTGTAAACATGCATATACAAAAATTATTATATGCCACAGATTGATATCATTCAAGACGCCACAACACTACATTGATTTAGAGGAAAATTTGAATTGGTTTTTTAAAATGCAAAATACATAAGGTAAATAGCATTTCTTGGTTTAAATCAGATACTAATGTAACGCATAAACCAATTTTTCAAATGTAGGACAAAAGCCTATTGTCTATATCTTGTTTGAATGAAATCATATGCAAGTGATGCATATTATAAATGCTCTAAATTCACAGATTATAAATTAAAATTAGTCCCAAGTTCAATAATTTAAGTCGTGAATTTTTTTAGTTATATATATTTCACATGTTTTTATTTTTAAGTCTTACGAAATGCATTAATTATCCAAATATACTCAAGTGAAAACAATCCTAAATTAAAAATTCAAAACAATCACACAAATAATACTATAATGACAAACTGTGTACTGTAACGTAGAACCTACCACCACACCATGATAAATATAAATAAATAATTAAAATTTTTGTTCTAGTTTTTTTTTTTTTTTTTAACAAATAAATAGAAAACAGAATAAAAATAAAATAATTATAACACATTTCATCGTTGTTTCTTCTCATGATTGTACGTACCTCCACTATGCGGGTGACATATAATGAAATCATGTTACATAAATAACAAATATTTAAATGCTTCATTTACGTCAGTTCACTAGTAACTCACATAAAAGTGAAAACTTACCATTTGTTTTTATTTTTCTGTGCCACAGAATAATGTAAGCAAGTTGCGGAGATTAAGACCTTTAGAAACCAAATCGAAAACTTTTTCATTAAGTACATATTATTATGTTCATTGGTCAAATCTATTGTCTACAACTTTGGTTTTATGATAAGTATTTGGGTGATACGAAAGAATGACATTAAAAAGTATAATATTAAGCAGAATAAACTTGGGTTTTTGTATTTTTCCACATTTCAGGTAGTTAGAATCACGTGATGTTAAAAAGTTTAAAATGAAAAATATTCCTTAAAGACTCTTTTATAAAAATGGTCTGACATCATTTTTTTGTAAAATGATAAGAAAAATTGTAATAACGACCAATAGAAAACTTTTTCCTAAAATTTTCATCGACTTTCGCTATTAATAATAATAATAATAATAATTTTGTTATTTTTGGTTCTACGATTAAAAGTTACTAGACCAAGGTCGTAGAAAATATTATTTGTAACAAAAATTGTTTTAACCTTTTTTTTTTACCTATAGTTTATAAGATAAACCATAAAAATCATGTGTATCCCTTTTTCCAAGATGGCGACCGTGGGACAAGGATTGCAACCCCATAAACTTGGCTTTAATTTTACACTAACTCTTCCTTAATATCTTGAGAATAAAATTGCATCTCCTGCGTACTAAAAGGAATCATAAGATTTTATTTCTAATTTTGGCTGAAAATCATTATTTGCGCTAATTAAAACTTTTTGGACAAAATCCTGTAATATGTAATAGTTTAAAAAATCGAAATTTTTGAATTAAGTATGACAAATACAAAATGTGTTTATTTTATAAAAATAAACAACTTTTGTGTGAAAAAATTTTTCATCAAGTAAAATTTATGAAAAGCTCTAAGAAGAATTGAAAGTCGGTAATTTACTGAATATTGTCGTCTTAATTGCAAAGTCCAGAAAGCCCAGAAAGGCTAGCAAAAAATTCTTTGAATTTACCATAGCTAATCATGTGAGGATTGGTTATAGTAGTTGTGTAGATACACATACTGCGGTCATTCAAGCGAACGGTCAGATATATGCTTCCAAAACTGTTATGATTGTCGTGGCATTTAAATAAATTAATAAAGATGAAAATTGTTATACAGATTGTATATTATATACAAACAATAGTTGTGACAGTCAGTGAATTAAATATGAGAACAGAGCTAGCCGGTCAGTCAGCCATAATTTATGTACAGTAAATAAATAAGATCTATGAATTTTTTAAACTTGAAAACTTTTTTAGAGGTTCTTAATTGTATATAATTGTTTTGACCTGGCTCTTAATCTATCTGGTCGCATTAAGTATTACAAAATTTTTACTTCAATTTTCGGGTTGAAAACAATAAATTTACATCAGAACGATAACAATATGAGATGATTGCGTGTCATTTACCTATAGAGCTCTGTATGTTCATTTGTAAGTAGACTTACATACTACAGTACATACGTTGAGGTGTGATACTGTGAACTTAATTTTATTTTTTTATTAAAAATATTACTTCATATTACGTATAATTCATTTATTTATTTGTTATGAGTTATGACATAGATGAGGTTCGTTTTTGTAGGATAAATGAAAGAAAAAATTTAATATATAATACGTTATAAAAATATTTCACATAGTTATGATAAAAGTCACGTAACGAGTTACGAAAATCGTGTGGAAAACATGAAATGTATATTTTTATTTATAACTAATTGTTAGCCGCAACATTATTTACATAGGTTTCATATTGTTCCTTGTATACTTTTACTGAATTTTCCTTTCTTGTCTGAGAAATTTGGAGACCTCTATTTAATACTATGGACGCGAAGCTTGCTTATTTTTCCACTGTACTACCCTTTGTCAATTATTTGCTCTCTCACAAAAAACGGGTTTGTTCGCCTTTTTTTAATCTCCGTAATCCATCGTGGTACGCTTTGACTAATATTAACCTTCTTATTGATTTTCCGAAGTTTTCATAATATCTATTTTTAGTTGGATAAATCTAGTGAATTTTGATAAAGCATTCGACAAGAAATCATAATAAGCACAATCGACAAGACAGAACTTTTTAAATTTTGAACAAATACCTGTTTAAATTAATTAATCCGGTTTTGAGTTTCTGTCAACAAATATTGAGAAATAAAATATATAATCCCTGTAATGAATAACTTTGGTCAAAATAACACAATAAGAAAATTATGATATAATATAATAAAATAATAAATAAGCAAGAGTAAATTTTAATTATTAATAGAAGCCATTATAACATTAATATTCTTCTTGCAATAAAACATTAATTAAAATATTATTATTAATTTAAAGATACCTTCTCTAATTGTAGCAATCATTTCATTCTCAATATGGCACATACTGCTAGTAGCCTGCCTTTATTGTGTATGCAAGTTGTAAGTGTAAGTTTATTAAAATATTTATTGCTCTGTTCTTCGCTGTTCATTACATTTTATCAATTAAATGTAATTAAGAGTAATTGTTTTATGTTGAACACACTTTTAGATTTCAACATTTTGAGATGGAAATTTATGTTATTTCTTATTTTGCAATACGAATTGTGAACTACATTATTTAAAACTAATATTTTGATTATTCAAAGTTTCAACAAATTGGTATAATTATTGAAATGTTGGTTACTAAAAACTAAAGAAACAATATTTGTACGCATAAAAGTATTTTATTTTTGATCTATTGTGGCTTCTATCAGGTTGTTATTTCAACAAACTCGAAATATTGTCATGGTACTGGGAAATTCAGGACCATTTTTAAGAGGAAATAAATCATAGTTTAAAAACCGAAAAAAACCCGCTTTATTGCAGTAAATAGTGGATAATATTCCTGCTGGTCCAGGTCAGTACACTAGGATAAAATTAATAAATTATTGTATTGTGATCGGATCTTGATACTTGTGAAAATTTTCAAGTTAATCGGGAAATTAGAAATAGGTTTAAAAAAATCTTTCAAAACTTGAAAGACAAAAAAAACTTAAAACTAAAACCCCGATGACTACAAAATCACGCTCTAAAAAGTATGAAACAAGAAAATATTATCATCTGAAATTGTTATTTTAGGTAAAATCGTCATTACAGTCGGGGGACCTCTAATATTAAAAAGTTTTCGCGAGAACGGTCCCTCGACTGTACCTAATGATGATTTTACTTATAATAACAATTTCAGATGATAATATCTTCGTGTTTCATACTTTTTAGAGTGTGATTTTGTAGTGGTCGGGGTTTTGGGAATATAATTTAACGATTAAGTATAACAACATATATATTCTTAGAATCTGCTAAATAATTCCTTTCATTTGATACTCAATGCGATAATATTAAATTAAAATTCGGGATAATCACATTGAACTTTTCCTATCATTTTAAAAATGGTTATGAATTTTCGAAGGCCATGACAACACTTCTAGTATTCGAATATATTGGCGCAACATTAAGTTCACTTCTGCACTCTTAAAATGAGCCCAAAAGGACCAAGTCTAACAAAGGCGCATGTCTACAATTATTACGAGGAGAATCTATTTCCGGATTTTTAGTATTTTAATTTCTAAGGTTTATTTTCTAAAATTTATTTCATTTTCTTTCAGAAAAAACGAGTTAATTAATTAGAAAATTTAATAACCATAAATATCAATTACTTATATCTCTTCAATCCATAAAATCATAATGCCCATACAAAATCACGTAATACGATCGTAAAAAACCGTCTACCTATTTCCTTATATTTTGTTTTCTTTCTACATGATTTGTTTGACTTTCTGTGCATGCATAGGTACATTTTTTTATAAACAAATCCAATTATTGATTTAACTAGAGTGATACCCACCCGCTTCGCTAGGTTAAAAAGTAAAGATTGATAAAGATTGCTATCGCATATCCCTTTTTTATAACACTCGAAATAATGGTAAGGATTGTTTTACACAGATAAAATATATGTATGGTTTTCTATTTTTTAAATGTATAATAGTAATTATTCATTGAGTATATCAGAAAGATGGCCGTGAAATATTTTATATTGACTATTTTTACAGAAATCTGTAATTTATAGTAATGCCAAATGACTACTTTTACAGAAATCTGTAATTTATAGTAATGTCAAATTAAATTAATTTTTAAATTTTTTTATTTTTTTATGAATATATCTTTATAAATTATATCTCATATATCTCATCTGTACAGTTTCATTAAAAACCATTCGCTAGTTTTAGCGTGAAAACGTAACAAACAAACAAACAAACATGCTTACTTTCGCATTTATAATATAATAGAGATTTTGAATCATCTGCCAATGCATATTATATATTTCAAATGTCAATTTAATTAAGTTTTATTAGTTAATAAATAATAAATTTAATTATTAAAATACCATATATGTATGAGATTATTATAATGTTATTACATTTTATTATTAAAAATATGTTTTTATTAATTAATAAAAGTATTTGAATACTTCAGGGAAAATAACGTCGTTAATAAAAATATGTTATAATAATTATAATTAATAATTATAATAATATTATTATTAGTAATATTTTTGTATATGATTTCGGTCATGATTAAAAATATTTTCAACAAATAACTGCTTAATAATCTTAATAATCTTCTTTTTAAATAATATAATTATTAAAAACTTTCTTTCGAATTTCTTTCAATTCAATTGGAAATGAAAGGAGATTTTTTGTTATTATTTGACTTTAAAAATATCTGATGTTTTAATTACTGAGAATAATTATTATATGAAAAAAAAATGAGATGGGTTTTGTAGTCACGAAATTGACCAATAGTAGAAATCTCACAATATTTATATTAAAATTTTTGGTGGTAGAAATAGATAATAGAAAAGACTTGGGAACGAACTTCTTTATCCCACATTAAATATTTCGCGAACGAGACCTTTACTGGAAAAAGTGTAAGGTTTTACCTTCACGAGATTCTTTGTTAAGGATGTAAGAGCAGGGTAGCCAACTATCAGTTAAATCGACAAATTAAAAAAAAAATTTTTATTTTTATTGTGAATTATGTAGTGCCTTGACGATATAAGACGAAAAGTAAGACTACAATTTTTAATATCTGGCGTAGTTTTCAAAAAAACGAAAATTGAAAATTTTGTTTAAATATTCAGATTTGAACATTTCGAAAACCATTCTTATTTTTCGACTAGATTTATGAAGTTATAAAATATAATTATTATATAATTTTAACCGATGACACTTGGTTTTTTTCTCTTCCATGTCACTGCTAATATGCTTACTCAAAGTTGTTAGCATATTCAATTGCCTTCCTATGACAGTTCATTTGTAAAATGATTTGAATTTTTGTTTTGTTGGTTTTTTTATTAAGGCTTTATTTCTATTTTAAGGTCCCTCTTTTCTTATTTTCCTTCGAAGACATCGTAGACAAAAATTGAATTGGAAAAAATATTTTTATGTGCAGAGGCTGCCAAGTTGAGCTGATTTTTTTAATGACTAAGAAGGTTTGGTCAAATTCATGGTCGTTTAAGAGTGACTCCTTCTTTTGAGTCAAACAATTATTATTAAGGTTTTTTATCTTTAGACGTACACATTTAAGGTTTGAAAAATTGTTGATCCACTGGTCCACAAAGTTTTTTAATATGAATTTTTAAGCCTTCATTATTAAAAACGCATTTTAGCGCATAGTAATTTTCGATATATTATTTATTTAAAATAATCTAACAGAAAAAATGTATAAAATATTAATAAAACGAAAATTTTTAAAAATATTCACAAAATTTATTCGATGAAAATTAATTAAGAGATTAAAATTTGCATCGAAATAAATAACAAAAATATACAAACAATTTTTTTCCAATTACAACAATAATTTTTTATGATATATTGGTATAAATTTTTTATTTATTAATTAAAATAAAAAGTGAAAAAAAAAATGCAAAAAACCAGTTACTAAAAATATTTTTAACCGGTCAAATAATTTATTGACATTTATTTTTTGTATATTAAACAAACAACATTTTACATAGGTTAATGAATGTATCAATCATTTTTTTTGAATGTCAAATATTAGAATAAATAATTTTATAATATAGAAATAATATGTGTGAGAAAATGATCAAATCCTTACATTTTATAAAAGACAACAATATCTCTGTCCGATTTTGCCATGGTTTTTCTCATTCCACACCTCTCTTTCTCCACCAATCAATCAAAAATGATATATTAGCATATACAACTAATACGATTCATTGTTATACCATGTATATATGTAATATATATCATAGTATATTAAGTTTAGTCTCAAGTGTGTAACGCTTAAAAATATTGATACTATGGTGTTTATAAAATCACCTAGTTAGTCAATTTCCGGTTGTCTGCCCGTCCGCCTGAACACGACATCCCTAAACTATATCTCCCTCTTCGTTGTAAGCATTCAAAGATTGTTGCCCATCTCCATTTTGCAAAAAGTTTTAAATGCAATCTCTTTGTTCATACCGGTCAATGACATCACTAAACAAAATCATTCTTTTTATTTCAATTGTCCAAAAAGATATTGCTATACAAATGGAGGTATATATCTCTCTCATTGACGTGGTAATATCTTACTGAAAAACCCTTCCAATTGCTTGAATTCTTTTTTTTCTTAGAAAAATTAGTAGTGAAAAATTAATTAATTTATCATGAGGAATGATTGTATCCTAGGATTGCTGTCGGCGCGACTGACAAGAACAATCACTAGATAGCAGTTTCTCGAAATATTTAACGTGTAATTTGGTTAAGATAATCACTTCTTACTATATTTGTGGGTGTATACATTTAATTTGTTTATATACAATTATTTTTTATTTTAAATAAATAATTAATTACATTATTATAGAGGCGGGACTGAGGATGTTTTATCGGCAATTTCCATAGCTCTATGAAAAAAACAATAAACTATAGAAAGGTTAACTATTACTGAAGGTTTTAATTACATTTTTATTGATATAAAAATCCTCAGCGAAAAATAAAATTTTATACAACCAATTAAATCCAATTGTTAATTTTATTAGCAATGTTAAACCTCACATATCACTCACTTTAAAGTTTAAATCCCACGCAGAAATTTTGTTTTTATTTTATAGTCAATCTATAAAATACTCGTCTATAAAATACTATAAATTACTAATCTGTAAATTTTTTAGTAGATTTGTTCTTTAAATGTTTTTTTAACATAAATAGATTTGTATCTTAAAATTTTTTGTAAAATAAATAAATGAGAGTACAGTAGAGTCGCAAGTAATCGGAACACTCGATAATTCTAAATTTCCAAAATTCAATCACTTTTTGTACGTCCTTGCAACACCGTGATTCACTTAACAAGGGAAATTTAAAAAACTTAATTAACTCCCGACAAATTTTTCGGGTACTAATACTAAACTAGCATTTGAAACATAGCTGAGAACACTCTTCATTAAATTACCTTGTAAACAAATCAAAAAAGTCAAAAGCGTTCACGATAGGCAAGGCAGACAGACAGGCACCCATTGCGGTCAAACTCATAACAAATGGTTCGACTATATGCATTTCTGAATAAAATTCCAGTAATCCGAAAAAAGCAAGTAAACCGAAACCTCCTAGTTTTTATTGAGTCCGGTTTATCAGGCCTCTACTGTACGAATATTTTTGTTGTAGAGATATTTTCACGTGTTCCCGTTCTGAAATCGCAATTCTAAAGACGACAGGATTATTTCCTTGCATTTTTCTAACATTCTACAACAAAAACAAAATATTTTTTGTTCCGAAACGATAATTTTTTTATATTTTTTCTCGTTTACTCGTCGAAATAAACTTATAAATTCAATTAACTATATTATCACATACAGAAGTAAAAATTTTTATAATGAAAGTTGGAGTTAAGTTTTTTTTTCCTTATTGAAATAATTCATTATGACAGAAAAATTTAAATAATTCCTTTTGCGCATAGAGAATTATATTCAAGAATATTTTTGAATAAAATATTGATATTTTAAGACTAGCATTGACGAACCAGAAATTCAAGTAAATACCAAACAAAATATTGTTATTTTTTTTTTTTTTTAATTCTTGTATTGAATTCGTTTTTTAAGTCTTTCGCGTTCAATTTGATAAACAATTTTTATAATCGAGTTTTCGATTATTGATATTAAGATTTTTGGTATTTTTTTTGAATTTAGCATCTAGAATCTCCTTTGTTTCCAAACACTTGAAATCCATTTATTACAATCTTCTTTTAACCGCCGAACTAAAAAGAGGAATGTTTGCATTCCTTAACGAATGAAGCCATTTTCCAGCAATTACAAAACGATTACTCCCAATTAAAAATGTTATTAATCTGTAATACCCTACGTCACTTCTCAAGCCAAATGTTTGCTAAAATGTGGACAGAATTATTATACTTTCTGAAAACTAGGAGAGCGAAAAGAGACATTCATAATATGTTTTATCCAAAAATAATGTCATCATAATGAACAATAATTTCGGTAAACTTAAATGTAGGTACATGGTTTGTTTAAATTTGTTAAAATTAGCAAATCATTGTAGCGTTATAGAACTTTTAAATTACACACAATTTAAACAATGTAAGCAGCATATTATGTAATTTAAAAAGTATTATATTATATTCACATCGTGCTAAATGATTTACATTATTCTAAAATTATCACAAAAAGGTTAAGTATATTGTCATCTTTTGTAGTAAATCACATAAGTTTAATATAACGGTAACGAACTAAACGACAGATACATCTCACGGACTCTTCAAGAGTAAAGAGATTATTATTATTATTTGATACAATAATCGGCTTAATGTTTTATAAAACACAAAGTAGCTACTTGAAAATTGAATAAAGTACCTATCAGTTAGTTATACAGAGTGGTCCAAGTTATTACACCAAATTTTCATCAGATTGTAGATTAAGGCTCTTGTGAAATAGCTTTTTTTAGAAATTAAATAAAATTGGTGGATTTCATAAATCACCATAAAACTAAGATCATGACTTTCAAATTAAATTTTTGAGGTTAAACGGTGGGTGAGATTAGGGAAAAATGTGAATGATGAAAAAATGCTGATAATTGTCCAAAATAGAAAAGTAAATAGTGTTTATAAGTGTTAAATAAAGAGAATATGGTGTCTAGAAGTAGATTACTTCTGTCCCACGGAATGGGCATAAATCGTAAAAGCACAAGTTCGCATGTTTATAATTTTGTTCAGTACACTCAGATAAACAATTTCCACCGGCTCCCATAAAAATCAACTGACAAGAAGTCAATTCCTGGATCAAATGTCATATTTTCTCAACTTAAAATTATATCATCTATAGAAGTCCTGTTGTTATAAATTGGACCATCCTGTATAAAGATGAAATTTTTGTCATTTAATTCTTTATAAAAAGTATCGTCATATTTATTTTGTATAGTAAGTATTAAGGCAGTATCATCACGGTAACTACCTAACTATTTTATTATAATATAAAGGCAGTATCATAGGCTACCTAACTTTTGTGTTTTTTATTATACTCGGTATATATGAAATATATCAAGATATTTGAAATTTAGTACCAAATTTGTATAAAAATTTCGATTTTTGCCCCAATATCCTGGATCAGTTTTTTGTATTTTATATATACGTATTTCGACAACCAAGTAATCATCATCAGTATGAATTAGGTAATCGTAATTACTCTTATTATGTATGTTACTCGTTGCTAATTTGGTGGCGGACTGCAAGTCTTATTTATAAATAAAATGCTGGTATTCAACAATGTGTATACAGGATCTTTCAACAATTAACTCGGTAAAATGTTGAATTTCCTTGAACTTTTAAATTAAAATTATCTCAAGTTAAAATAATATATATATATACATATGAACATAGATAATTTTTTAGTGAAGTTAACATTCCACACCAAGTACCGTGATTATACAATTTAATAAAACTATCTGAATTGTTTTTCATATTATTCAACACAATAATTCAAGTTTTATAACATATTTTTCATTAAAATCTTTAAATAGCTGTACCTTGCTAACTGGACCCATTCATAACGATGACCGGAAACGAATATATTGGGTATTATATAATTAATTTTAGACGAGAAATCAAAATTTACGCACTATTTTGAAATATATTTATACACAGTAGATTAAAAAAATTAGTTTGATTATTAATTGTATAATTTTTAACGGCATTTAGCCATAAAGAAAGGCAAAAATATGCAAATGTCATTCGCAAAGAATCATTTCATAACTTAATGAAGACAAGCAACAGTCAATTGCAGACAAACTTGCAAATCTATTTACTATTCGATAGGTTTCGTAATTTGAAATGATAAATCCTAAAAATTATTCGTAAAACTTTTACGATTCAACCATAATCGATCGCACAAAGCCAAAAATTCGTTGGATTTGTTTATTTATCATTTACTAACTCATAAATTTTTTTATATTTTGGGTCATAGCAAGTTGCACAGATCCCTTTTGTATAAACAATCCGTTTTTCTATTATCCAAATGAAAAATATTGCAATAAATAGAATAGCAAATATTCTCATATAACTGCATCCAACGATAAGGCATAAGTTAATACAATTTTCTTGAAAATAGGTCAACTTGTCTAGGAAGAGAATGATTTTTATACATCGTAAAAAATAAATGAGATAAATATTTAGTTACACAAACGTAAAATATATCTTTTTTTATATTACTCAGCGGATTTGTGTTGTCTATCTAGGAAATAGTATATAGTAGTTTTAAAATGACCTTGCTGATAGACAAAAGGAAGTAATCCAACACAAATACCTATCAACAGCAATATTTTAAAATCGTATTTAAATAGAAACACCGCTTGATTTATGTGTACATCTTCTTCAATAAATGTATAATAAGTATATACATATACACTTTATACAAATACAATTGTATCAACTTATTTCTTTTATTTTTATTTTTTAGTTGACTATTTAAGGATGGATACCCAATATTAAATTTGAAGTTATTTTATTCAATTTAAAGTATGTTGAAGAATAAACTCCACTCTTTCGATTACATGGAAAAAAATAGTACTTTTCCGTGGGTTTAAGAGAAATAATCGAAATTGAAAGCGTCATTAACTCCGGGTTATTTTTGCCGGAAGTAGTTTAAGTTAAAAAAAAATTAAAAAATATGATACGTACAATTGAACTCAAGTAAAAAAAAAACTAATTTTTGAAAACTATGCACTTTTTAGAATTATTTTATGCAAAAATAAATTGGTCCTTACCGTGGTTTTTGTAGAAATATTTGAGTTCAATTTTGGGAAAGTCATACTTTTATGTCATTTAAATGTCATTATGACATTATTTTATGAAAATTTCGAGTCAAATCACATACTTGTTTTATGATAAATAATTAAATAAAGATACAATATTAATTATTTCATACTTATAATTACTTATAATTACTGAAAAAAATATTAGTATGTATGATTCTCTATAAAAATTAATAAAAAAATTAATTAGATGTACTACCCGAATTTGACATGGTATTCATCCTTAAACGTATGAAATTATTGAATATGGCATGATTGAGGCCAGCAGCATTAAAAAAAAAAAGAAATCAAATCTTTCATTATGATTATGAAGAATTCTCTAATGTTTCCAATAACTTCTTTAAAAAGTTCATAGAAATTTCTATACATTTTCAATAGTACACAGCTCTGCAAAAAAAATATCTTTTTTATCATTTTTTACATGGAATATTTTTGGTAAATTAAATGTTAGGTTGCTGAATACGGTAATTGCATCCATTTCCTTTTATCACGTAAGATTTTCTTGCAAAATTTGTCGATTAAAAGGAATGATAAAAACCCCTGGAATTGAATGAGATGATGGTAAGGAACTGAGAGTTTACATTTTTTGTCTGTCAAACAAGTTTACCATTTTAGTCTTTGAAACATTTTCTTGATGGCCCTACATCTTGAATGACCCCACCCCCCACTATTATCCTCCTGAATTTCTCGAGGAATCGATTTTTCAAATCAGTTTTGTAAGAAAACGTGACGTGATGGAAATATTTTAATATGTAATTTTAATTTTGACCCAAAAATACAAAAATCGAGTACTTGAGATCTCGTTTTTAATTAGAAAATAATCTAGATAGGAACATTTCATTGATTTTGAGATTAAACGTTTTTACTTCAGAGATTATAACTTCTGAGGTATCGACCGAAGAATATAAATCGGAATATCATTTTTAAAGGGTATATGGTTTTAAGCAGACGATCAAGACCCATATCTCATTTATCAATTTATGACAAGTAGTTTAGAAGTTATGAGGGAACTGATGAACATACATACATACCAGTCAAACACATAACCGTGGCCGTCGTCGGTGTAAAAAAATGTTTAACTCAAATCTTAATATTCCTTTAATAACCAATTTTTCCATAATCTTTTATTATGTATTGTCGCTGCGGTAAACGTTCAAAAATAACTATAAAAAGGTGATGGCTAAAAAATACGTTAAAGGTCGTTACTAGTGGCATTATTGCTATCAATTTTGATTAGCAAAATTTGTAGAGGCAAAGAAGAAAAAAACTTACAGATGAGTATATGATTAATTTATTTTTAAACAGAATTTTAAATTGAACGCACAGGCTTATTATTTGAAAACATACAATTTTCTATTAAAGTTTCCATTTCATTATTTGACTGGGTAAACCTATGTTTCTAGGCACTATATACGTATACTGAATACGTTGAATATAAAATTTCAATAACAATAAATAAATTAAGTTTAAGCAAATTATGTAGTTTTTTTACAGGTAATACGAGGTAATACAAAATTAAAATATTATTATGAAAAATAAAATTTCAATTTATATAGACAGCATTACACACACAAAAAAAATTAAAATGCTTGCTGCTTCTGCTTTAAATATGTGAGATGAGGTTATTAACCGATTTCAAACGAGAAGGAAGTTTTATCATAAGTATTTTCATAATCCATAAAAAATGTATAATAAAAAAATATTTTCACGTTAAAGTCGTTAAAAAATTAAGGTAATATCTATTATTATCCTCGATATTAGTGATTTGGTGCTTTACCAATTCGTAATTCGTAACAGACCATTATCGCAAAGAACAGCAAAAGTAACTGAATTGAAATTCAAAATCTTTGAATGCTTTTTCTTTCCATAAGATAAAATTGAAATTTCCTGGTTACTCATTGTGAATTAATCCAGTTCGTAAAACAAAATTCGCCGAAAAAACTGAAGACCATATCTAGTCACGCTATAACTTGAGAACGGATGGAACAATTCCACTAAGTCCTTTTTTTGTGTTAATTATTGTCAAAAGAATGTTTGTATAAAAGAAAAAGTTAAGGAAGTTGAGCAAACCACAAGAAAATTTACGAAAAAAATTTAATGCAATAAATGGTGGAAACGCACATAAATAATGCTTTATACTACATCTTCCTATATACTATGTATTTATTTGCGCGCCCACCATATTTAGTTAGAATTGTGAACAGGTATATGCGAGCGCAAGGAGCTCCACTGTTGAAAGCTGCAGCCAGACCTAAGGCCTGTGCATGAGATTATAACAAAATTTGAGTTTAGTGGGAGCGTTAGCAGAGATCAAGCTTACTAGTGGGCTTTACGAACTTAGCAGGCACGCTAAGCATAGTATAGCTATTAATGAATTGGAGCTGCAGGTTAGTTAATATTAATAAGCTTTGATCAATAGTGATAATTTAATAAATTGTGGGTGAAACGAAGTTCACTAAGTTATCTAGTTGGATATACTTAGAATTTCATCAAAACAAAAAAGAATAAGTTTACGAATGACCATCAACTTGATTATGTACTTTATAATGTGTGTTTTTTTAAGACCGTTCTTTGTTTTTTTATAAAAAGTTTTTTGTATATTGTTAACTATATTATACCTTCAGTGTAATATAATTATTATCTTTCTTATCCTATAAGTAAATTATTATATTACTTGATTTCTTATATGTCTGTTGTTGTTGCATGCATGCCTTTATTTTGTTATAATTGAAGAGGAGGGAGTCTGACAGTGTGGGCTGCATCGAATCCGGGCGGCCTTGGACCTCATCGAAACTCTATACTATATACTAACTATACCATACATATATATAATAATAGTTACATTATTATATTCAATACACTTTACGTGTTACGTATTTTCCTGTCTATCCCCTTAATCCATGAAAATTATTATTTTTTTGGAGTTTATTCTTTTGCAGTATAGATGTATAAAAACATTTTTCACTTTTTCGCACTTTTTCTGGAAGAAATTAGAGCTATTGGTGAATTAAAAAAAAAATTTATTCCTTTCCTTGATACATCGAAATGTACCAGAATTATCCGAATAAAATTGGGTTATCTAATCTACTCGTTAAAAAGATCAAGTTTAAGGGCATAAATTTTGGTTTACTAGAATTAAGCTTTTTTTTTTTGTTTACTTAATATAAACAGACATATTTGCGATTTTAATATTTTTCTCCAAACTCAAAAATTCACGAGGCGCTTGACAAAAATACAGGAGGTCCGGGTTTGAGTCCCGGTGCCAATTCTCTTTAATTAAGATAACTCGACAAGTTTTTATGTATATAAGTTACGCCATATAACCGAAAAGCTTTGACGTTTAAAATATATTAGCTAAAAAAAATGCTTCGCATAACCATGAGGGATTGATTTGCCATGATTTAAACAAATATTAAGCCGCTTACCAAATATCTTTGTTAAAATCAAACGGCGCGGCGGTGTTCCAATTCAAGTATCTGGTTTGTATATTTTGCACTAAATGACTAAACAAATATTATTGATTTTCTTAAAACAAAATGAAATGGCAACCAACATGAAAACAAATAAAATTTTAGATAAGAGAAAGAAATGTATGTAACTATTTTCAAAAATAAGAGAGATAACGGTTTTTAAATATTTAATACAGAGCTCTGGGTTTTTCCTATCAAAATTAATAAAATGTTATCTACAAACATATTATATTTTTGTACCTTTTCCTGAATTTCTTATTCAATTATCTATTTTATATCTGTTCTAAGGACGTAATTGATGTTCTTTTTACGGATGACTTGTACAATGAGTTTTCATAAATATAATTTAACAAAATTTGTGAATATAGTAGACCTTCTTTATCTAGATCCTTATAACAGAGAAAACCATAGTACATAAGCAATTCTCCTCCACTAAAATTCAAAACTTTCTAGTTAGAAACAGTAAAGCTTCGCAGGAACTCAGATATGATTCCTTAAAGCATGCATTGAACTTATAACATGCTTCTTGAAGGCCAAATATAACATTTGCAAACTCTATATCTCGAAATGTACAATAAAATTCAAAAATTAATTATTTTTGGGACTACAATTGATATCCTTGGACTTTATATGATAGAGATTACTCTGTGTGTATATAAAATTTTTTTATTCCTTTAACTCCCTAACAAAAAGAGTCCTTTTTAACTACCTAACAAAAAACAATTTGACCGCTTTGTGTGTGTGTGTCTTTATTTTCTAAACGGATGAGAACCGATTTTGATTTTTTTGATTTCGTTTGCAGGGTAATTTAATGGAGAATGTTCTTATCTACGTTTCGAGTGCAAATTTAGGGTTGCGTACCCGAAAAAACTAAAAGAATTTTCAAAATCGATTCAATTTGGAAGAAGCTTTAAGAAAAAGGTAATTTAATGAAGTGTTCTTAGATGTGTTTCAAGTGCGAGTTTAGGGTTCCAAAACCTGAAAAATTTGTCGGAGGATTTTTTAATTTTGTAAATTTCACTTGTTCACAAGCCCAGAATAATACAATTCAAAAATCGTAATAAAATATTTATTCTACACCACTTTTGTTTGAAATATTGTCTTCAAAATTCAATCTCTAGAAAAAGCCAGGACTAGTTTTTAGAGCTGTTGACTTATTTAAAAGCTTTGAGAAACATTAATTTTTTTTAATAAATCTAAATTGCTCTTACATGTCAATCTCAATACAATCTTAATATACCATTAAGGGTATACTTTTAAAGCATCCCAAAACCATTCATTGTCTTTCTTCCCATTTCCCATTACCTGCTTCTTCTTTCAAAAGTGAATATCAAATTTCTGCCAAAGTAGCACCCTAATAGATGGACAGTTTTCAGTATGTTGTGCCATTTGTTACATTTCTTTTGGTTCAAGTATTTGTTTAAAGAGCTTAAATGACCGAGCAGACTAAGGCGTTAGTCTTTGACCGTTTGACTACTTAGACTTAGATTGCAGGTTCGAATCCAGGCAGCGGCTGTGTGAGCAAATATAATTAATACAATTATCACATTGTCGTAGCTTGGATAAGAACGAAGTAACCATCATAAATGTAATTGTAAAATATGAATGTAATTTAATAAATACAGATTAACAAATAATGATGTGGATGGCCTCTGTTATAGCCGTATGGCAGAAAAACGGAGGTTAAACCCTATTATTATTATTATTTCATTTCGTTTGTTGAATCTAAATACCTAAAGACTTTCTACCAACGATGTCTGTTTTATTTTCTTTTTCAATGAAGGTACTATACAAGAATGTAAAATACAAAAATATTAAAAGTATATGAACAACTTTAAACATTCTTGAATCTATAAAACCCACCTTTATCTTTTATAATAACAACACATATTATATAAACCACAAATATTTTTCAGTAAGAAGGAGATATAATTAAAAATCGTTACATCGGAAAAGTACCTACGTATATAATGTGTTTTTGTTATAAAGTACCTATTCTAAGGTACCTTACGTACGTATACCTTAATTATTGTATAATTATAAATTTAGGTTTTATTATCATTATCATTATCATTATGATTACTTACTACTAGATGAGTGAAAGTTTTTTTTTTTTATAATTAGATTTTTTCTGAAGTATTTAATTTGATTAGTTCACACCTAACGTAATTTTAAAATTGCCGCATAGTAAATAATTTATAACCAAAAAGAATAATAATAATGGTTTGGGGGGTTGTCGTTGGTAATAATTTCATGGATCATATACAGTGTGTCGCATTTAAGATGAAGACACCCTCATATTTGTTATTGATACGAATTTCGATTTGAAATTTTACGCAATCATACAGAGTGATGAGTCACATTTTGTAAGATACTTAACCCAAATCAGAACTTTGAACTCAGCCTGCTACAAACTGGCAAATAGGGTCTATTCTTAATCTTTTGCCCAGCATCAGAGATGATTAGAGATATCCAAAAAATACTATTTGAAAAAGTTGCTTAGAATATGCTTTCAAACCCATATGCCGATTTTCGTTTTTTTAATTTTTCTAAAAGTAGGTACTACACTAGTTCTAAAAGTTTATTTTTCATTTTATTTTTGTTTTGCTATGGAATGTAAAAACTGGACAAGTGGATAATTTAATAGTGTTATGTATTCAAATATTTCAATAAACTTGTAATAATTATGAGTGTGGACCAAAATAATCAATAAATTAAAAATGCGAATTTTGTCATAAAAATCGATACTTACATGGGTATAAAAAAAATATTCTAAGCAACTTCTTCTAATAATTTTTTTCGATATCTCTAACCATTTCTGACGCTAGGCAAAATGTTAAGAATCGGCCCTGTTTGTCAATTTGTAATAGGCTGAGTTTAAAGTTCTGATTTCGGTTAAGTATCTTAGATAAGATGTCCTATCAACCTGTAAGACTGTGCAAAATTTTAAAAAGATATTCCTAAAAATAACGAAATATGAGGAGGTCTTCATCTTAAATGCGACACACTGTATACATATTTTTTTTAATGTTGGTATTTTTAACGTCTCTAAAATGATTTTACAAATGTAAACAAAAAATTTATTTGTGGTTATAATTTTTGAATAAATATCTGGGAAGTTTCCAAGAGAAATTTTATTTACTCGGAATTAAATTTTCATAGTATATTTAAAAAAGCATTCTCTCGCTAATTTCACTTTTATTATGACCCAATTTATCGAATGGAGAAGAAATAATGGTAGTCAATGTAATCGTTAACGTAAAAGAGAAATGGAAACGTATCTGTGAAAAATATACACAGTTTCGTAGAAGCGAAGTAATTGGTAATTGTCTTAATTCAATGGAGGTCGAGAATATGAGGTTAAAGCTCACATCGAACTTTTTGTTCTCTAAAAACTAAATTGTATGGTAAACTTCTTCTTTATACTTCGGTGTGAACTTTAACCTCATAATCTGAACCTCCATTCAAATTAAACAATTACTACGCCTTCCGCGTTTACGTAACTAATAAACGTTAAACTTTCATTTTTATTTTTAAGAAAACAAACTCTTTTAAATTAAAACCAAATCATAAAGTCTAAAGCTTTATAAACTGTACATTCTAAAACTAGGAAATTTGTTATTAACTATCTAAAATTAAACGACAAATATTGATCGACATAAGATTAATAACTGACTTTTGGCATAGTTGAATCATAAAATGAATCTTTATGAATCATAATTTTAAAGCATTTTTCCACAATATACAATATAAACTGCATGATATAATGAAGGCTAGCCGGGAAAGTTCATCCCATAAATCCAACCTACATCTTCCCACTATTTATTAAATATTGACCTATTCTTTTTTTAAATGATCCTACGAACCATCCTTATAGAAAATTTATTCACCTAAATCCGGGAGCACTCCTTTGATTTTTAATCATATGACTAATAATTATATTATTTCATTCATTTACATTTATTACAAAATTATAAGTTGTTGACATTAGTTCCAAGTCAATTATATCCACTGTTTGATGTTTTCTGAAAAACAGTCCAACTGTGATTCAAATTGATTCACAGGCAACTTGGACTAGGAATATCAAATCAGAACATCAGTTGTTCCAGTTGGACGTTTCTTCTCTTTGTTGACAGTTCTTCAGCAACTACAAATTATAATTATTACATGTAGTTGCTGAAGAAGTCTCAATTGATGGCTTGAAAAAATATTTCATTAGGATGGCAAAAGAAGATTTATAAAGGATGATTTTTAGCTAACGAAACATCCAAGAATATTTTAATTTTGACAAAGATTTTAAAGTTTGGTTTCTAAAAATCAGTTTAAATGGTTTAAAACAAACAACAAATTAAAGTTTTGTTCGTTTAGAATTTTTGAGTATGAAAATGGTACCGTTTACTTTTCAACGAGTTTTCAATTTCATTTTACATATAGATATTTATTACAAAATTGTTGACATTAGTTTCAATTCATTATTATATATTTACAAATTTAAATATTATAATTAAAACAAAATTAATTACATTACAAATTATATTTTTGGAAACATATAAGAAGTCATTGCGCTACTCAGCTACTATTAATAAAAAAAAAAAAAAAAAAAACTACACAATATAAAGACTTATAATATAGTAGTGAAAACAAAAATTTGAACAAAATACAAAAACCCGTTAGCAATTTATGTACATTTTTATGTTTTTAAGAGTTGAAAATAAACACCAACGCAACTTTTAATAAAGATCACAGAGAGAATATAATCGTGTATTTTAATATTTAAAATGTTTATCTTTTGTTTTTTGGACTTCCATAAACAATATATTTCAAGCTAAATATTTTGGTGTTTGGCAATATTACAAAAGATGAGCAAGATAAGATAAAATGCCTCGAGAAAATTAGCTAATTCGATTTCTTATAGTTCAAGATATCCCAATTAAAAGCTTCCCGAGTATAAGCCTAGTTCCAATTTTTTTTTTAACTATAGAGAATTTCAAGTGAAATTACCAAAATTTTAAAAATCTCGGACAAATTTTTCGGGTGACCTCTGAACTCGCACTTGAAACATATCTAAGAACACTTTCCATCAAATTACCTTAGAGCCTTCTCCAAATTGAACCGATTTTGATAATCATCGCTTATTTTTTAGTTGTTCCGGGTACTTAACACTAAATTCGCATTTGAAACATAGCTAAGAACAGTCTCCATTACCTTACCCTTCAAATAAAAAAAAAAATTAGTTTATCCGTTTAGGCCCTACGATGCCACAAACAGACAGATATACACACACATAGCGGTCAAAATAAAGCCTTTTTTTTGGTTCGTGGGTTAAAAAGGTGTTAATTGGTTGGTACCTAGCTTTGGTCAAATGATCCAGAGCGTCTAAAAATAAACAATGGATAGACACTATCAGTGCATTGTCAAAATAAAAGCTTACGATCAAATTCCTGCCTTGGTTTTAGAGGTTAGATTTAATGCAATAAATGCGTGTGGTTTTTTATACCATTTATATATGAAATATATATCAAGGTATACTAAGTTTAGTCCCAGGTTTGTAACGCTTAAAAATATTGATGCTACGAACAAAATTTTGGTATAGTTGTTCATAGAATCATCTGATTAGTTCATTTTCGGTTGTCCGTCCGTCTGTGATAACTCAAACGTTGACGATAACTCAAAAACGAAAAAAGATATCATACTGAAACAGTGCAGTTGTAAACCGTTAGAGATAGAACAAATATTTTAATGTAAAAAATGTTCCTTATCAAAAAATAAACAACTTTTGTTTGAAACATTTATTTGTAAACGTTACTGTTTACTCACGAGGGCACACTATAGATGCAAATTTTATAATATGTATTAATATGGGATTATCAGTTATGTATGTGTGACATGTATAGGTATGTATAATGCGATATATGTGTAATGCGATAGAGTAATCAACACTGTCGATACATGGTATTTAAACAATTAACTCAATCAATTGTTTCTTTTCACTTGTCGTAAAAAATTTATTTCACAATCAAATACAAAAAATATCAGCTGTATTAGGTGATATGTTGTAACAATTAATAAGTTACATGTGATAAATAATAATATGATGGGAGTCACATGATAATTTACTCAAGACATCAAAAACAATATTATTCATTTTAAAGAAAGTAAGTAGTTTTTTTTATTTTAATTAGAATACACACAAATAGATAATTTTTTGTTCATAAAAAAAAGTTATATCATATCAACTTCCCACAACACATAATCTAACAACTTAGACCTACTGTTATAAATTAATATTCAGTATCCATGTATTTCTTACGTTTTAGATTCATAAATCATTTAGAAATAATAATAATATAATTCACCATCCTACGATTTTTCCATAAAATCATGTAAATCATTTCGTTATTGATACGATGTGCAATGTTCTTTCATATTCTAAAAGATATATATCATAAATCTAGAGAAGTTATAGAACTTTTTGTATTAAGGGAAATTTTGATCTAAAAATTATAAAATTTGCGTTCATTTATCGATTGGATGAGTACAGGTATCGCCAAAATAGAATAGAAGTTCGTATATATCGAATCGAGTTACATTTTCTTTTTTTGGCTTTTGAAGCTTAATTACAGAAAATAATTCGTACATATTAAAATTTGGTTGATTTAAAACTGACCGATAAATTCCTGAGAAATGGACTGAAATTGTTGCGGAATATCTCAAAAACTATTCGCCTGGTCGACAAAAAACCCGGTTATTGATCGATTGAAGGCACTGACCCAGAATATCATCCCTTGTATATGATTTCTCAGAAACTATATTTGACGATATCTCAAAACTACGCGGCCAACCGTAACAGAATCCCGCTTTTGGTATTTTGAATCAAAATTACTTTAGAAAATGTTTTTGCCCACTATAACAAAAAGGTCTACCCTTTTGATACGCCAGTAAAATCTTACAATAAAAATATCTAAAATCACAAAACGTGATGTAAAGCTACATTTTGGATGTATTATTTGGACCCCTTAGGGAAGTGTGAAACCACATTTTGCAAGTAAAAAAAAGTTGTGCTTCTTGCATAATACGCGAAAAACTGAAAAATTTTCGGACGTTTTTCAGTTTTTGCAATTAAATTCAAAAACTGTGAGCTTTTTGACATTACAATAAATCCAGCGTATTTCCGAGTGTCTGCCTGTCTGTCCGTCTGTCATCACAATTACTCAAAAACAAAAAGAGATATCAAAGTGAAATTTTTACAGCGCACTTAGGATGTAAAAAGTGAGGTTCGAGTTCGTAAATAAGCAATATAGGTCAACCTTGTAAACCGTTAGAGATAGAACAAAAGTATAAATGTAAAAAATGTTCCTTAAAAAAAAGTAAACAACTTTTGTTTGAAACATTTTTTCGTAAACTTCACTGTTTATCCGTGAGAGTGAAAATTTTGCGCAAATTGTATAGTATGTATTATATGGGAATATCAGTTATATATGTGTGACATGTATGTATGTGTAATGTGACAGAGTAATCAACACTGTCTATACATGGTATTTCAACAATTAACTCAGTCAATTGTTTGTTTTCACTTGTTTTAAGAAAACTTAGAACCAAACTGTTTATTCAAAAGAAAGTGATAGTTCAAAAAAGGGGTATCGTTTTTCAAGTTTCAACTAGTTTTCTGTAGCGTATTTAAATAAATTACTAATCACAGTGTATTTATAATCGGTTGTTGATGAAATACCTTGGGCAAGGACTTCAACCAAAATTATCTTACTCAAACATTTTTTTATTGATTGTAATGGATTTATTCTTTCTTATGTTTTGTAAATGGTATTTAAATAATCATAATAATTTTCAGTCAATTTATTTTATTATTGTGTGTAGCCTTTTATGAAATCGGTTAATGATGTCAGTTTATTTTTAAATTCACATTTAATAATCGAAAGGAATTTTATTTATGATTCATAATAACCCTCTGAAAGGACTCAGGCGTCAGTGATATTTATAATGGAGAAAAAAAATTTAAATACAACAGGTAAGATTAAGGATGGAAGCTATTAATTTTTGTACTGATTTTTCAGTGATTTGTCGTGGAAACAAAACGCACGTTTGCATTATTCTTTTCAAGATACAAACATTTAATTCATAATTTTATACTATCAGAAAACTAAGGGCTATAACATGAAATTTCCAACATAATCAGTTATCAAATGCACCCAATTTTTGAAAAGGTACCTTTTGAATTTTGTAAAAAATCAAGAAAATCGCAAAAAAAATTTTTGTTTTGGATTTTGATGAAACTTGGTGGATGGGGTAATTTTGGTCCAAAAAGGATAAAAATCAGGATATTTTAATGATTGGATGCAGAGTTTCTGAGATTTCGCAATATTTTGGTCGATTTTAGTCCGTATCTCAAAAACTATTCGACCAGTCATCAAGTGCACACGATTTTTGTACTTTTTGGGTCAAAATTACCTTATATACTGAGTTTTATCGAAATTGGAGATACAAAAAATTTCTCGATTTTTTGCAATTTTTTTAAGGGCCTTTAAAAAAAATCAGAAAAATCGCAAAAAAATTTTTGTTTTGGTATTTAATGAAACATGGTGAATGGAGTAATTTCGATAAAAAAATTAAAAAAAATAAGGTCAATTTTATGATGGGACTATTTGAAAAATTAACCTGGTTACGTAATTTCCAAAATGTCATATTCTTCAGAAGTCATCTTTAACTGACCAAAAAAAACCCACAAATTGGTCCATTCATAATGATACACATAATTAGGATTCTGCAAATAGTAAAAATGAACTGCCTTCCTTTATAAGACAATGAAAATTTTTTTCAGTATTAACTCAATTACAATAAGAAGAGCCAACGACCACTATTGGTATTTTCATTCTTTTCAAGAAGACAACCAACATTCATTAGTTTCAAGTAAAACATTCAATTAATTTCAAAAATATTACAAAAACATCATCATTATTGTCTTAAAACTGTATCTAATCACCAAGGCAAACTCTCCAAAATATAAAAAAACTTACCATATGAAGAAAACAAAAGATTATCTTCTCTTATTAATGAATGAATAAAAAAAATTATTGTACTTACTTATATTTTATAAAACGAGCCGTTTGCGAGGTATTATTTATAATAAAATCGACAATTGTACACAAGTGAAGAAAAAAAAAAAACAATTCAACAGCAAAACACATACCTGTAACAAAAATTGAAAAAAGAGAATCAAAAATAAAATCGTTAACTGTATATTTTAAAATAAAAATATATATACAGGTTGGACTAATCAGAAATTAAAAATATCAAATCGTGATATACAAACTAAAATATTAATTAAAGAGAATTGAAAAAAAATTCGTTAAGCGGGAACTGCGTTATCTAAACAAATTCCCTCTTAACAGAAAAAGACATTTTTCTTTAAAAAAAAAATTGGATATCGATACCAAAATGCAAAACAACAGTATCAGAATTTTTTTTAAATTTTATTTTGAAAACTAAAAAGAAGTCTTGAGAACAAATCATAATACTTTCTTGCTTAAAACTGATCAAAAAATAAAAATATATTTAAAATTTTTAATTAAAATTCAAAGCTTCAAATTTCAAATACCAAAACCCTTCTTGATAAGGGTAAATACACAGAAACGAGAAAGGGTAAATACACATTAGGTAGGATCGATGAGCATTTGAAGAAATTTTTTCCAAATTCCATCAATCAGTACAAAAGCAATAGCTCCTTTTTCTTCCGAGGAAATGCTCCATTTCCTTCGGCGAAAATGTTTTTTTTTTTAGTTTTTTTAAAAGGTGAAGGATAGCAATTATGACGTTATATTTGCAGGGGTTTATAGAAAAGTGAGGAAGCGTGTCTTAGAGGCAGAGGTCCAAAATGCCGAAATTTTGCGAAAGAGACGTATAATAAATTTTTATTAAGTCGAAGTATATATGATAGGAAGCGTGGCGAAGAAGCGGAGGTCCAACTGTCATATTTAAGTTAAATTAAATTTCTTAACAATGATGAATAAGATAAGTTCACTTTAATTACGAATTTTAAATTTCATAATTTGAAAATTGAAATTATTAATAGCTAAACCCGGCCACACATGGGAACACATTTGACATTTATATGACTTTCATATTGAATATTTTTAAATATTCATTCCCGTTAAAACATGGGGATACAAAGTATGGATAAACACTATTGGATATAAATGCAACAACGACTTGTTAATAATTTCAAGTCAATCCATCGACTACTTTTCAAATTTTGTGGTCATAAACGTACGGGCGATATTAAATTTTATATTTAAGATATAGTAATGGATATAAAAAAACTATTATAAATAATAAAAAGGCAACAGCACACTATATTCTCAATCTATTCCCTGCTTAACTTCAGTGATCGATCGTGAACCGATGCTTTCAAAGTGGTAGAGTCACATGGTACACATGTCCCTTCCGAGTTGACGATCCAAACCATGATGACCACCGAACTAGAATTTATACCCCCTACTAAAATGTTATAATTAAACGCGGCTAAAGAAGTATTCACTTCATAAAGTTTGATTTTTATTCAACCATCCGGTATAAAATTGTGAGCTTGTACGATGGCTGTGACTTGGCTGACTGGGGCTGGCAGTATGGCTTGTGCATATAGCCATATTATCATCAAAGAAGAGAAGAAAACAACGCGAACAAACAACAAACACAACATTGGCGAGGCCATCGACCTGCCTTGAACATCACATATAATAAATACATACAACATATATACTCCTCTTGTATCATATAATATACACTTTATCATTTTTACGTATGTTTATTATCAGTATATGTTTCATATGTAATTTTTTTTCAGGCCATATAAAATAATATTTTTGTCCATTTGTTATATATTTCTCTAGTCCATATATATTTCTTTGGATGGCTACGCTTTTTTTTTTATAAATCTCGAAAATAAATTCAATTACGAATGTATATTTTAAAAGATTGTGTCTATAGTTGTTATAAAAAAACACACTTAAAATAAATAACGGGAGGATTTATTATTATACTGCAGAAAACCCGAATCTAACTCGAATTTTCTAAAATCAACATAAGTTGAATATTCCTATCAAAAGCACCGAAAGTATTAATTTGTGTTTGTCTTGGAAACCTATTTGATACCATTTCCAAATTTAGCAAAAACATCCTAAATTTTGTATCGTTAAAAAAATATTTATATATTTTTTTATAGTAGAATTAGATTGATACCAGCCCGCTTCGCTGGGTTTAAAAGTAAAGATTGGTAAAGACTACCGCGGTATAGCCTTCACCTCCTTGATTCACTTATTCCCCTTCCATAACAATCGAAATAATGGAAGGCATTGTTTTAGGCAGGTAAAATATATGTCAAATGATCTTGAATTTCAGGTTAAAATCATGGACACAGGCGAATATCCTCTATTGCCCTTGACAAACGATGAACGACTAACAATTATCGAAACAATGTTATGATAAAAATTTTAAATTTTTAATGATCAAATTTCGAATTTAAAATCTTATTATATCTCGTACCTTTTAGGATCTAAATTGACTATTAAAGCAGATCGGAAAACTTCGTCCAATCTGATGTCACAACATGAGGTTCCCCCGTCAACCTTTGCAACTTTTTGTTTAAGTTAATTTTTTATTGGTTAACTAAAAAACGAGCTATTAGCCATAATATATTAAAATGATTCACCCTGTATAGTAATGAAATTAGATTTAAAAGAAAAAACAATTTTTTTGATCACAGGCTATCACCACTGAGCTTTAACACAGGAAACAAAAAACGTATTCTTTTATAAAACTTTCGTAATAAAAGCAACCGACCACTTCAAATTTCAACAATCTTTTTACATATTAAAACATGTGTACCCAAAATTGAAGAACCCTTGAATTTTTTAAAAATAAAACCTCATCTCTTTGTTTTTATCTATACATCAGCATCTTGTTGATAGCCCATATTTTTCACAATAAAAAAAAATCAATTTGATACATTTCCTTTACATAATACAAATATTAATTTATTTCAAATGCGTTTAACGAGAAATTTGCAGTTTAATTCGAACATTTAAAAAAAAAAAAATTAGAACCTTTTTTTAAAGAAAGTTGTTATTTACAAAAATATTAACAATTTCATTAGATTCGGGTACATTAAGTTTGCATTCAATTATTATCGAATCAATTAGAAAAATGTTTCAAAAAAGTTTTGAACTTTTGTAAAAAATAAATGACAGTTTCATTGGTGTAATCCCTATATATTATAAATATGAAAGTAAGGATGTTTGTTTGTTTGGCTTTCACGCCAAAACTAGCGAGTGGTTTTTAATGAAACTGTACAGCAATATAGTTCATACATTAGAATAACGCATAAGCTATAAATAATAAAGATATAGATATTTAAAAAGAAAATTAAATTTAATCTGACATTTACTATTTTAAATTTTTACAGAAATCTTTAATTTATGGTTCAAAATAATGATCACAGATGGAGCAAAATGATCAAAATTTTGAACCATAACTTAGTTAGTGTCAAACAAATCATGGGCACCTTTTCTGATATAATCAATTATGACTATTCTACAATTTAAAAAATTGAAAACTGTGGATATCTTTTAGCTGCGTAAAACAATCCCTTCAAGTGTTATTTAAGAGGGATAAGTGAGATCAAGAGAAGTGGAGGTCATAAAGCGGTGGTTTTTACTTTTAAGCCCAGTGAAGCGGGCGGGTATCAAGCTAGTACGGCATAATAATCGAAATAAATGTAAAGAATTCAATAAATAATTAAAATATATAACAAAAATTAAATTAACCTTATAAATATTATATTATTAACTAGTCTAGTCTTAGGATTTTAGTCTTAAGTAGATTATAATAATCTGTTGATTCCCTGCAAGAGTAAAAATATAACAGGTAATTATTCCGAAGAAAATCGTAGTTAAGAGAAAAGAGATCTATTGCAAAGCAAATTATATGCCGTAATATATTTCATCAGATCTTTCGAACCATATTCATCACCACAATAAACAAAGTATTCGCACTTGACATATTTTTATCGTGTGTATCGTCTTGTTGATATTAAATTGAGTTTTGAAACAAAGGACACAAAAACACTCTACAATAATGGAAACATTCAAAATGAGTGTTTTTCATTAATATTTATAGGGAAAATGTTCTCTTTGTGGTGTACTACAGTTAGTGTTGGTACTCATTTTTCCCTAGAAGTACATTAAATACAAAGGAGAATCTTCTTCATATATATATTGTTGCAATTGAATTGACCTAGTTCTATTTTTATTTTTACGTTTTTTGTTTCTTTATAAGTTGTAATAAAAAAAAAAAAATCAAGTAACAACATTAAATATGAAGAATACGTAACCTTGAGAATAACAATATATTTCTTTAAATATAATTAATATTCCTCATTTAAATAATAACAAAAAATATGATTATCTAAAACAAAGACTTGAAGTAAATATTTGTATAAAAAAAATAATTAATCAATTATTTTACATTGATTTTCTTTATAAATTTTAATTAATCACCTCTGACCTAAAGCAACTATTAATTAGTCTGTTTAAAAACCTTTTGTTTTTAAGGTTGTTATTTCTTTGGTTTGATTGATTTTCAATGAATGTATTTTTAAATTTAGATTTTTAATCTTTTTGTATTACCAATAGATAAATTGACCATCTTTTAAAATTTTTACATTTACAGATGAAAGTTTGTTCAATCCCGGCAAGAAATTTGCAACAAATCATTTTTGGGAAGTATAAACAAATCATTTTTGGGAATAATAAAAAATTTTAATTTGAGAAACTAAGCATGTGCATGTGCCACAAGTGCAAATTGAGTACACAGTGCTGTTGTGGGGCAGGTTCTTATTTAGCTTCGTTCTGAAGCACTTTCTAAGAATCGCCATTGTCTTTAATATTTTTGACACATCTATCACCCAGGCATTGTCTTTTATTAAAAAAAGATATGACGGAAACAAATAAACATTTGATATATTCGGAAAATGTTCAATCACATGGAAGACCTTTTTTCCGAAAAAACTTTGATGTCTTTTTTCCGGTAGAGCCATCTGTATTACTTAATATTTATGAAATGGATACGAAATCCTAAATTTATATGACAATAGGACGTGATTGTTTTCCAACTGAAATCACATTATTCTATTATATTTTCAATTACATTTTTGCACGTAAGTCAAGGTTTTCCATTCATACATCCAATATTTTTCCTATATCATTTATTATTTTCCATTTTAATATCACAATTCTATTTATAAATAATTTATAATGATTACTATTATTGTAAGTAATATTGCATTCCATTGAGGAAGTAAACTATTATTTGATTACATAGTTGTGTTGTCAATCTTTACTATAAAATATATCGTTTCTCATTCCATAAACTAAACTAACGTATCTCTGCTAGTAAGTAGTATAGCTGTAGAATAGATGTGGATAAATATATCTTACCTATATCTGTAATGTCTATCTATGAAAAGCTAAATGCTATGTGAGAATTCCATTCAAAAGATTTTAAACTGGATTATTATTACCATTTGATTAATAATAATATGTTAATGATATTATGTATGTATTATTATATTGCTTCTATTTTATATATACACTAACTGTGAACTACCCGCTTCGATGGACAATTTTAAATACAAAGATTATTGTGTTATAATCTTCACTAGATATGCAATCAATTATCCGCCTTTTGATCAAAAATTCGTCGATTTTATTATTTTGAGGACAAAAGCCCTCGCTATACCTTGCCACGCTTCACTATGGAACTTTATGGCTGCATAGAATGGATGAAAAGTATCAAGTAAATTTTATGAAATTTGATAAACCCCCGATAAAAGAGTTCACTACTTTTAATCGGCTGAACTATTTGATATCAGACTTAGGTATATTTGAAAATATTCGAACGTTCATCCTCACTTTCAGCCCTTCCCCCATACCTCCTTGCGTCGTTACATTTGATACCCCATTTGGGTATATTTGAAAATATTCGATTATTCATCCAAACTTTCACGCCCCACCTTTCCAACCCCGAAGGTTAAAAATAGATAAAAACAATCCTTGAAGCTTGTTGAATATCGTGTCAAAATTTGCCTAATCGATGCAGAACTTTTTAAGTATTTGAAGCACACTCCTTTCAACAACAAGTATTTATGTATTAACCCCTTACTTCCCTTTTTCGAATTAAATATTCTATGCCTTTCTCAGACTCGGGATTATCTTAGCAACAAATTTCACTTAAATCAATTCAGTAGTTTAGACGTGATTGCGTAACATACAAACAGATAGACAGTTACTTTAGCATTTATAAGTAAGGAAATAAGAGAATATAAGTAAGGATTATGTACATATGCATTGGCTGATTCATTTATAATTTACTGAAAACACCTACATTGAAAACAAGACTAGCCGTCGACCGAAAATAAATAAAACTTTGAATTCAGCGATGCCATAAATAGTATTTATTTACTATTGTGCTGGGTAAAATAACATTAGCTAAAAAAAAGTTAATTTGTAAAAACTGATAATAAAATATGGTTCATATATGAAAATATGGAAATAATATATAAGTGATACAAAATATCAACAGTAATTTACTTTCATATTATTGTGTATAGGCAATTTAATTACACCAAATTACTGAAGAAAGTTATATCTTAATAAACAAATCAGTGCGATACATTTTTAGACAGTTTTGTCAATAGCCGGCACGATAAGCTTTAAAATGATGGGGAATTTGATAAAGGAATAAGGAAGATCTCGTGGACCCACAGATAAACAGGCTGGAGAAAAAATATATAAAATAATATCCGAGCCCATAAACCCGTAAAAGAAGAAGGTGTATCTTGACAAGTGTTAATAAAAAAAACATATGTTATAAGAATAGATCACACTTAAATATCATGTTTTAAAATAAATAAATCATTCAGTACAAAATATTTTAATATAGTGATGAACACATAGGTATTTATCGATGGTTTCAAATACTATTATTATGATTAAATATAATATAAATAATGATAAATGAAATTGTCATTAATTGTGGAATATTACTATTTGCAAATAGCACAGAATTAGCTCGCTGACTGAGTGCTATAATTAATATTAAATTCCGTATGATCATGGCATATTTAACTTGATAAAAACTAACTTCACTATCATGTACGTGAAGCCATTCTTTATTTTCAACATCTTCAAATGAAGTTAAATATTTATTTATCTAGTTATCATCCCCATTGAAAATAATTATACTAGCACATTTTATTTCAAGAAATAAAAAATCTTAAACCTTATCACGGTAGCAGCCGTATAACTAGAAACTTATAATAACACCGTGCTTGAAATAATTTATTTTGAAAAGCTTATTAATTGTTCTAAAGATTAAATTTTCCTATTTCCATAATAATAATAAATATTCATGAATTACATAAATTAAACGTCCTTGTAATAATTTTCAAGTTGAATTTTAATAAAAGAATTCAAAAATATGCATCAATTATAAATATACAACTGTGGGATAAATATAAGTTAAAATGAAAAAAATATAATTATTCGAAACTGATAATGGATAAAATGTTTGACATGTATGGTAATGAGTCCAAAATAATTATATCTATTAAAATATTTTTTATAATAACATTAATTATGTTTTATAAATATGGATTGGTAATTATTTACAAATATAGAAATCAATTATTATATTCTAATATATCACCATATTTTCTATAAATGATTTTTAATCCAGGCATATCAGAACAATAATACTAAAACAGCTTTGAAAATATGTAAACCCGAAGTTTCTAAAAAGCACTCGGGATACTGTCTCACTGAATTTCATCGATGTCTTCTTTTGAACATACTATTTTTTTAACACCAAAAAATTAATAAAACGGATGTAAAAAAGATAAATTGCCAAAAGGTACAATATTTTCGTAATACGTGCTTGTGTTAAAAAAAAATATTCCGTTATTCGTTGTGTGCGTAGCCATGGTAGGGACAATAAAATCGATGCCAGCGCTTCCAGTGAAAAATTTCGGCGTTAAAGAAGGCTGTTATGACCAATTTTCAATTCTTTACATGTTAATATTATAGAAAATGTTAAATTAAAATTATTGAAAAACACTAATTAATTAAACTTAATGCATTAAAAATTGTGAAAATAAGAAATCAAATTGCACAAATATTAATTTTCAAATGTAAATTATCATAATTATTTATTTAAATTTATGAGACAATAATATTAAATTTTCAGTGTCATAAATGCAATCCATACAATTATATATGCATCCATACAATTCTATAATTAAAGTAGTGTATCGTTACCATGGAAACGCCTCCAAAAAAAACTCACGCGCGGTGCGAATAGAAACAACTTTGAACAGCTAAAGTTAAACAGTTATAGTTACTTTCGAACCCTATATATTATAAATGTGAAAGTAAGGTTTTTGTGTTTGTTAATTTGTTTGTGACGCTTTCACGCAAAAACTACTGATGAAAACTATATTATAAATGTGATAGTAAGGTTTTTGTTTGTTAGTTAGTTTGTGACGCTTTCACGAAAAAACTACTAAATGGATTTGATTGAAACTTTACAATAATATAGCTCATATTTAATTAAAAAAATTTAATTTAATCTAACATTTCACTACGCAATCTATGAGCATCATTTTTAAAAGTGATAAATATAAGATTTCCGTAAAAATGATACATGTAAAAATAGTGCTTGATATCTATTTTGACGAAGTTAAAATAATCGATACTCGATTTTTTTATTAACATAACGTTTAACAGCAATAATAATTATTGAATATTAAGTTAAAAACCTTGGATTTGATTTGTACATAAAATATCAATTACATTATTACGAGACGAGTTGCTTCAAAATCAACATCCATCAATAATAATCCGATAAGTATGCTATTAATACTAATTAATATAGTTGTACCTAATTATTATAAATGACGTTGTTATTTTTTATATTTATAAATAAAACAATCATTTTTAAAATACAACAACAAAAAACCTTCTTACTGTATTTGTTATTAAAGGTATTTATAATTTTAAATTAAAATATATCCTATATTAATATTTATTAATAGGTTCTGGGTAATTATATTTCTATATTGTGTAAATATAATAAAAATACATTACACAAAAACTACGTCTATGTCTTTTTATTTATTTTTAATTCAATTATTCTTGTGAATTTTTCCTAGATTGTCAATTACATATTTTTTTCGCTTTTATTTATAAATAATTCATTTGTTTCTTCAGCACGCCATATCGATTATTTTATTTTGCAACTAGCTGGTGTCCATAGCAGCATACATAAGTGATAGTATTTAAATCACCAATCGCTACGGATGAGTTTATAGGAAGAGGGTGAAAAATATTTGGCTCAAAAGCAGGATTTGCGAAAAAAATTTGGGTGTCAATTCCCATTGAATATTTCATTCGTTTATAATTCTAAAAAATTTCAATATTTAACGATATTTCGAGTGATTATGCTTATCAATCATAAAATCATCAAAATTATATTTTAACTCAACTTCAAATAATCGTAGCTTCGTGAAAACTTATTTCTTTTCAATATTTTTGTATAAGGTAATTTGAAACTATCAGCCTCCACTTAAAGAAAGAGTTAAAAGAAAGTGAATCTTAAAATCTACGGGCTGCAATAATTTTTTCTTTTAGTTTCATCAAAATCTTCGAAATCGTATCAGAGTTAATATGAAAATTGATATCTTTTATAAGAAACTTGAAGCATATTTTTTTCAAAAGCAATTTCGTTAGTATTAATGTATTTTAGCTTCGACATTTTTTAGATTATTAGAAGATATGTGTCTAAAAGTTTATCCACTTTCTGTCCTTCAGATTTTTTTTTGAACATCGGACATTCATTAAACTTATTTTTAAACTATTTAGTGCATGCAAAAATTATATGAATTACATGAAATAAATATGTAGGTACAAACCAAATTTGTAAATATGAAATGTATCATATTTATGTTTGATGAAATATATTGTAGGTATGTAGTTTGACGTTAATACCCATGTAATTAATGTTTATAACATTTTCTGGTAAATGACATTAAAATTAAGGAAAAGTAATCATTAACCTGTTTAACTGCCTACAATATATAATAATAGAAACAAATTTTAAGAACAAAAATATAAAATTTTTGTTTTCTAATAAAAATTATAATTCTATTTTTATGGTAGTCCATCCGTCACTTTTCATAGTATTCTTAAAGCCAGACCTATTTCATCGTGCGCTAGAGTTATAGCATTTATAGGAAGTAAGTTAATCGATGGGGCAGACATTATGTAGTTATCCTACATGAGATAACAGAATGATTTAATTGAGTTAATTAGAATTTTGCGAGAACTACGACCATTTATACATTTTTGTTTTTGGTGGGTATAATAACCAAATGAATTCAATAAACTAAAACAAAACAATTTTATCAAGAAAATATAAAGCTTAAGGGAATGGAGATTTGGATAGTAGCGTAATGACAACATTTTTATTAATAAATAATAATCAATAAACCAATAATTCAAAGCTATGCTCAAAAACGCAACTTTCCGTATTTCGTAGTTTTTGGGGAAAAATTTCTGGAATTATAAATCCTGTTAATTTTCCCAATTTTCATTGTTCACAGGTATAGTATAGGAATATGAAAAAGTACCAAAGTGTGAAAAATGAAAATTGTGAAAATTAACAGAATTTTCGAAAAATAAAAGTAACCAGGGCAGATAGAATGTGAGTACTTATAACATGTCCAAATTTCAAATCGATAGAGTAAAGAGTATAATCGCAGTGCTTGAAATTCAAATGTAACTTTAACCATTCTTATCTGGAAAACCGCTTTTCTCAATAAACATTTTTTTCCACCAAGGAATGTTTAAGAGGAGTCATAAAAAAATTATAAAGTTTCACGACAATCAAATAACGATTTCACGCCATTGAAAAATATATATAGAACCGTCTGAATACATATTTTAAAAAGTAATGCCCAAATCATGTTTAATTTATTTTTTTCACAACTTGATCGCTATAAATTTGGATAGACCATACATGGTGGGCATAGTTTTTTTTCATCATAATATTCATTTAATTTTTAGTTGTACTGAAAAAATATGTAAGCTATAATTTATTTATATCACGTGTAAACAGCTTTTTTTTGTAAATTACAGCATAAGCATACAGCATCAAACCAACCGAACGTCCAGCCATCTGTGTGAACTATTGAAAGTGATCTCACAACTGATATATAAGATGTTTTTTTTTTTAACTTGACATTTCCAAAAAAAAATTTAAAAAATTGACAGTACCTAGTCGGTGTGGTACTGAAGTCGTGAGTAGTCCACACGACTAACATGAATCAATTACATTAATAAAATCGCAAAGAATCTGAGATAATTTTTGATAATTTATTGTTGAATTTCATATAATTGTCAAATTCAATTATTTTATTTGTAAGTAAAATTAATTTTTTGGGTAAGAGTTTGAAAGTACCTATTTATAAATTATTTATTTATTTTATCTTTTATTAAAATTATTCGCGTACAGTAATTCTTTTGTGGGGTACCCTGTACACGATCATCTTAGTCAGTCAACACTTTGTAAGTTAATGAATTTAATTAATTATATTTTTATTGTGGCCACAGTATTTGTAGTAAATTATAGGGTATACTACTTTTTGATTGATAAAATAGATTTTTAAACCATACAAATAGAGTCGATTTAAAGGATATAATTATTGATTTCTATTACAGGAAAGAAAATCATTACACGAACATCGAAGGAATGTATAAGATGAACGTAAATCGTGAGAAAAAAATGATGACTGTGAGGACTCAAGTATAATTTCCTACACCGTGTTTAAAATTAAAAACTTTACGAAATAAGATGGAATTGCGGTTGAGATTTTTGAAAATAAACTTTAAGAAATCGTTATCTTTTAAAGTTACTTCGATTGTAGACGAATTTTGCTTTCTTAATAGAAACGGTTTGGAAAAAAAATTTGCAAGTGATGAAAGGAGCCCAATTATTTTGAACTTAGTAATTCATTTTTTAACCCCCGAACTAAAAAAAAGGGGTATTATAAGCTTGACCGCTTTGTGTGTGCGTTTGTCTGTCTGTCGTGGCATCGTTTGATTTTTTTTTGATTGGTTTATAAGGTAATTTATTGGACAGTGTTCTTAGCTATGTTTCAAGTGCGAGTTTAGGTAAACGAAACGACTAAAAAATAGGCGATGATCCTCAAAATCGGTTTAATTTGGACAAGGCTCTTAGGAAACAAGTAATTTAATGGAGAGTCTTCTTAGATATGTTTGAAGTGCGAGTTTAGGATTCCGCACCCAAAATATTTGTCGGGGGTCTTTTAAATTTTCTAAATTTCAATTGTTAGGAATATACAAGCCTTCTACCGTTTAATGAAAAGCCATGTTCAGGAATTTTGTTCACTTTCAGGAATTTTAATTTGTAAGTCTTCCATGAGGCTATCTCATATTTTTTTGAAAGCTTTTTAAGACTAAGATCTACGAATCAATAGTATTCGCGATAGATGCCAATATGTAATGACGATTGAAAAGGATAAAAACCGGAAGAAAGTATTACAATAAGCGGTGAAAATCACATCAATATCCAAGTGAAATTCTGTGAAGAAATTACCAACTATGAAAAGCTCTCCCTGTACTAAGACGAACATTTACAAGATAAATACTACGTTTATGTAATAACAATAAATAAAAATAATCGTATATGAATTTCAAAAGATATTGATGTAATATAATTTCATAATTTAGACACGTATAGTCGATATTGATAACATAACCAAATAAGGTTCGAACCTAATAAAAGAGTTAAAGAGGTAGAGGTAGGTATGTTGTTACATATGTGAGTGATCACTCTTTGAATCAAATATTTTTATAGAAAAAAAATCAAATGAAACCTGTTTAGTTTTTTTATACCATGTATATATGAAATATATCAAGGTATATTAAGTTTAGTCCCAAGTTTGTAACACTTAAAAATATTGATGCTACGAACAAAATTTTGGCATAGGTGTTCATGAAATCACCTATTTAGTCCATTTCCGGTTGTCTGTCTGTGAAAATAGATATCAAGCTGAAATTTTTATAGCGTGCTGAGGACATAAAAAGTGAGGTCAAGTTCGTAAATGAGCAACATGGGTCAATTGGGTCTTGGGTCCGTATGATCCATCTTGTGAACCATTAGAGATAGAACAAAAGTTTAAATGTAAAAAATGTTCCTTATAAAAAAATAACCAACTTTTGTTTGAAACATTTTTTCGTAAACATCACTGTTTATCCGTGAGGGCGCAAATTAGGCGTAAATTGTATATGTATGGCTATATCACAGGCCGTTTTTTTTATACCATTTAGGCATACCAATATCATTAGTATGACAGAATACATGCCTTAAGCCATGTATCTAAGTGAGAGGTATTATATACATGTGTTTATCAATCAATAATATTTGTATGCAACAAAACTCCCACTCTCTCCATCTATGGTACAAAAACGGCCTATATATAGGTAACATGTATGTATATGTAATGTGACAGAGTAATCAACACTGTCTATACATGGTATTTCAACAATTAACTCATTCAATTGTTTGTTTTCACTTGTTTCTCTTCACTTGTAACAGCAATAAGTAAAAAAGAATCACTATTGTGGTCAATAGCGCAAACAGTTTTTTTTTTTTTTCATTTCAATCTAGGTGATTTGAACTATTACTATTTCTTTCACAGAAATTGATATTCAATTTGTGTATGAAATTTGTATGATCTAGATTGGTTTTTATTTCATATTTAAGATGAATTTCATTTTTTAAAGTATGTGTTCCTAATTAGGACAAATATCTTACTACATTCCTTGTTTTTAATGAGAATCATTTTCTTCATTATTTATAAATATTGATGAAGTTAATTAAAAGCAAATTGAGTTTAAATTTATTTTTAAATCAAAATCCAGATCATCATTTATCTGATTTGAAATCGTTCTCACTTTTCATAATCAAAATAAGAAAAACAATTAATATGTTTAAAAAAATTTTGAGAATCTGTTCGGGATAGTTGGACAACGTTTTTTAAAAGTCATTTTTTCCTTTGCAATTAGAAATTTCGCAATGGTCAAACAAACATGGCTCCATTCATTTCGAAAAGTGAAATGGTAAAGTAATTAGGTAATCAAAACAATAATTCAAAAGAACAAAATCAACTCAAATATTTCTTTCAATTAAAATATTTCCAAAAATTTAATGATAGCCCTCTAAGTATCTTTTTCATCTCATCTGATGTCGATCTTGACCATCTTTTTGATATTGATTTATGAAGGAGTGTTATAAGTTTCAATTCAAGTGTTTATCTGTGTGTCTCTGTGTGTTTCTCAGTGACATCGTAGTTCCTAAACGGTCGAACTGTGTTTAATGTCTCTTAAATTTAACTGAAGAAACATTGATACATAATTTGTCATAATAAAGAAATTCAAATAATTTCCCAAAAAACATTAAATTCCAAAGAAGTATCATATGGCAATAATTGTAAAGAAAAAAAAAACAACTTTTAACAAAAAAAAGAACCGACTTCAAAAGAAAAACTTTTCCAAAACAAATTAATATGCACTAAAAATAAAAAAAATAACGATAATATAATGCAGTTAAAATTAAGGTTATTTTTGGAGTCGGCGTCAACCAACAAAACAACTCTGACAGAACAGTTTGCTACATTAGCTTGGCTGACACCGACTCCAAAAATAACAATAATTTTAACTGCATTATATTATCGTTATTTTTTTAATTTTTAGTGCATATTAATTTGTTTTGGAAAAGTTTTTCTTTTGAAGTCGGTTCTTCTTTTTGTTAAAATTTGTTTCTTAATTTTGTGATTTTTAGTTAAACTAAAGTACACTAACTGATTTGTCACTAAAAAGAATCATCGAAATCGGTTGGCGTGATATTGAGTTATTCGCCCTCTTGTCGTGCATACTTAATGCAAATTTAAGATTTTTATGGTTTTCTGATGGATGTCGTTGTCAGAACTAGACCAAAATGAATTGGGACAACACGGGAAGCACGACCTTTCAAATAGATAAAGAATGATCAAAATCGGTTCACCCAGTCGAAAGTTCTGAGGTAACAAACGTTAAAAAAAAAAATTTAGTCGAATTGAGAACCTCTTTTTTTTGGTTTGAAGTGTGAATAACCAAAAAAATACTCTCACCTGCAAGAGTATAATCTTTAATATTAAATAATTTCAGTTTTAAAAATATCAAGTTTTTTTTATTAATATCCAAAACAAATTGTATATTAATTCGCGAGGTCAATGACGTTAGGTATTAATAAATAAAAAAACTCAATGATAATTAAATTTTTACGAACTCGGAAATCAAGTGTAGGCTGACAAATGTAACAAACTTTGCTATAAAATAATTTATTATAATTAATGTCCGAACAAAAACCTCATCATTAAAGAGTAACCCCGCAACATTCCAATAAATTAAACCGGTTCAAATTTAAGGTGATTGACAATTGTAATTATGGGAAATCTTCTGTTTTTGATACAATCATTTATGTTATTGAGATGATTTTATATAATTTAGATTAATAAGTCAGTGATTTTACGATAAAAATTTTCTGGAAATGCATTATAAAAGCAGTACCTATAGTGAAAGAATTATTTCTGTGAGGCCTTCAATATTTTTTAAATATCTTAATATTAGTGTCCGACCGAAGTTTCGGACAAAAAAACCAACTTCGGCCAAATCTTCGACTTCGGCCTGTAACTCGAAGGTTTGGCCGAAGGCTCCTAGCAAATAAATTTCAAGGTAATTTTCTAATCATCTTTAGATTGACTTCTAGATCAACTTCTAGAGATCATAATCTCTAGATCAACTTCTAGAGACCAACTTTAATATTAAAATTTTAAAATCATGTTTTTAAACCTTCGCCTCGGCCAAAGATTGTGGCGATAATCGATTAATCGGCTTCGGCTTCTCCCAAAAGTCGACCTTCGGCCGGGTTCTACTTAATATTCCTTAATTTTCAAAATAATGTCTTTTGGATTAATGTTGCACACAACTTATTTCAAATAATAGACACAAACCCGTGCTAAAAATTTTCGGGTGAAATGACCCAATAGAAATCATGTTGAAAAGATACTCCTATATGTCAAGGTTAGTTTAAGCACCATGTTGTCAGTTTTGCGCGGTACATGGTGACATAAGTATAGGTGAGAACATAAATGTCGCAATGTCGCACCCCTTGATGTCTCAGCCCTGCACCAGCATATCAAAATAACAAAAATACCTGATTTGATGCAAAGTTCGTCCCCTTTTCATGTATCTTATATATTTAAACGAGCAATTCATCATATATATACATAAAAATCTCGGAAACGGATCCAACGATTTTCATGAAAATGAGTATACAACGTTTTATATGGATCTAGCTAGGTTTCATTTTTAGAAAATTTCGTTATTAGGAAAAACTGAAACAAAATGCAAAATATTACTCTTCCTGACATCTGTTGGTGTTTATCGTAGTTAACGAAATAAAGTAAATTACCGGGACATTCAAATTGGTGTTTGCGTGGAAACTTTTTAAACGTTTCTTGTATTAGTGATAGTCTTTTTAACTCAAAAAATATCGAGCAAAGCTCGGTCATCCAGGTACTAATTTGACTAAATCAGTAACAACAGACATAACAGTAACAACATATATTCACATAAGGACACCTTAATAAAAGAATGTGCAGACCGGTTATAACTTCTATCGGTTATAACGACCATAATTTTTGGTCCCTTCCATGTAGTTAAAATCGATCTAAGTTGGAGTAAAATCAACTCTCTAGAAGAAGAAGAGTTAATTCAACGAAAACTAAAAACAATCAAGATTTCAAATAAAAAATTAGTTCCACATTACTTTCCCAGTTATTATTTGTAAACATAATTAGATAGATCTATTTATAAGTTTAACAAGATCATATCAAAACGATATTAGACCTTAGACGTGAATGAAAGATGGGTTACCAAATGAAATTGAAGAAACACACACACCTGACCATAACAAACTGTAAATAATATGTGGAGGCGAATCAAGTGTATATTCATGCACAACAACAACAAAAAACCATCTGAAAATGGTGGAGAGCGAGGCCAGAGGGCTCAATTTACTCTTAAAAAAAACTTTTATAGTTGTGAAGATGTAAATCTTAAAGATGCGGGCGAGAGACGTGCGGTGTTTGTATGTGTATGCGTGTTTATAACACACGAGAGAAGGAACAACGATCGCTTTCAGATGATGTTAGTTGTTGCACCCAAGGTCGGGTCCACGGCCGCACTTCACCTTGGTTATATGTCCTTTACGTTCATTTATCGATCTATGTATATGAAATGTGTGTAATGGGTGTTTCAGGAATTATTATTGTCTTTATGGTCAATTTTAGATAGAATGTCTGTAATACCCACTTTTTTACAGAATGAAATAAAATTTTGAGTTTTTTTGCCCGTTAATTAAAAAATATAAAAGATAAAAGGCGCTTTCAAAGGTGTAAATTTTTGCATGGCTTAAATGTACCAGTTGACTTAAATCGACACATTTTAAATCACTAGTTTTCTGCAGTTTATGTTCAAAAACAACTTAAAAATACCTTAATTAATGACGAATTTTTTGATACCACAAGAAAACGGTCCTTGCAGTGTTCCCAACTTAAATAAATCGGATGGAATTTTTTAGGGGTATTTTTAGGGATTTTTTACTCATATTTATTTATTTTTTATTGAGAGGAATCAAGATATAAAATTATAGGCTCTGCGACAGTTTAAACTAGCCAATCATATTTATTGCTAGCTGTAAACAGTTGAAACATGTCAAAAATGTCAATTTTTGAGAATTGGCAACACTGGGATGGGAACCACTGGATGGTCTTGTTAAAAAGATAAACAATTTATATAAATCCATGTGTTTGTATAATTTGTACATGTATACATACGGTGTATAAGTATTATTTACAATGTTGTCACAAATAGTGTGTACATCGTCAGTGTCACTTTGCGAGTCTTTGCGAGGACTAACTGATTTTTCAAATGTCTGTTTGGTTTTAATGAAATAAAACAAATCGGCACCAAAATTAATTTTGAAATAATTATCATTGTACATTCTGTAAATATATGTAGGTATGTAAAATACTTTTAGATTTTCAACGAAATCAACCGCAACTTGGTTGGAATTCAGCTTAAAAAACTTAAATATTCTTAAATTCCAAAAATATTTTGTTGATAAACACACGGTAAAGATAAATTCCAGAAAAAATAACATTGCATTAATTTTAATAAAACTCGGTATGCCATGTCTTCTCTAAGAGATTTCGTGGTTATTTTTTCTTCAAGATAAAGTTTGGAACCACTTACTCATTACTCTTTTATACAAGATGTCGCGCAATTGCCTTATTTAGACATTACAGTAATATAATGAATAAAATTTTATTGGAGAAGAGTTTTTGTTTTTTATCGAAGTGTTTTTGATCCGATGGAAGTTAAATTAACGAGAATAATCTTTCGTTAATATTAATCAATTTCACTACTTTAAATAAATAATTCCATTGGTCGATGTGGTTTATTACGCGGTCATATCTCATTTTCCGTGATAGAGTTTTAGGACCTGAAGGTGATCAGAAAAAGGTAGCTAGATTATCTATTATGCATAACATAAAATTAAGGTATCGACGAAAAAAATATTCGATGTGTGCGTAGTCATGGTAGGGACAATAAAATCGATGCCAGCACTTCCACTGAAAAATTTTGGCGTTAAAGGAGGCTGTTATGACTAATTTGCAATTCTTTACATGTTAATATTATAGAAAATGTTAAATTAAAATTATTGAAAAACACTAATTAATTAAACTTAATGCATTAAAAATTGTGAAAATAAGAAATCAAATTGCACAAAAATTATTTTTCAAATGTAAATTATCATAATTATTTTTTTTAATTTGTGAGACAATAATATTAATTTTCAATGTAAGTCATAAATACAATCCAAACAATTATATATGCATCCATACAATTCTATAATTAAAGTAGTGTATCGTTACAATGGAAACGCCTCCAAAAAACTCACGCACGGTGCGAATAGCTTGAATCTCTTTCAAGACAAAATTCAAAACGGATTAACAATTTCATAGATTATAAAATGAGAATCAAATATACGATTAAAGAAAAAAATGCTAATTTACTTGTTTCTTTCTGCGTTTTTTGTTAGCACTATACTTACAAAAGTGAGCCTTTAATTTACGTTAGCACAATTCATACGGTATATCAGTTAAGGTTAAAAAATCAGCTATTACTACTCACTGAAGTGGAATAAATAGTATATAAATAAATATAAACAATTTTGACTACTTAAAATCTAATAATAATAACAGTTTTTTAAATATATTTATGGGTTTATAAATTGTAAACGGGTTTGTTTTAACCGATTAGAGCTAAAAGTGAATTCCAAGATTCGTCTTGAGCAGTCTTTTTCAAAGTAGGCGATAACGCCCTCTTGTGAACTCTAGAGGCCTACAGACGAGCGATAAGGGCAGTCTGTTTAGGATAAATGTAATAAGATAAGATTGGTATAACACGCTTTGGAGGGCGCTGAAAAATAATTGATTTTAGAAGTGGGCGATGGACAAAAAGTATTAAAATTATTCCATTAATATAAAAGCTTTGCCCATTCTATTGAAATATCCAATCTTTCATTTTTATCAATTTTCGAGAATTGAAAATTACTACAATTCTATTTCCCGTGTTACGCCAATCAAATTCTACATTAAAGCTGCTTTTTTGGTGTTATTTGGAAGTTTAAAACTGCGCTTTGTAAGCAAAATAAAAGTTGTGCTCCAAATGTTTGTACTTTTTTCATTTTTTCGGCAGGCAGCACAACTTTGCTAGCAAAACGCAGTCTCAACACTCCCCCCAAGGAGTCTAAATAACATACTAAAAAATAGCTTTAGCAAATTTTTTGAAGTATTTTCTAAAAAACAAAGAAGTGTTTGAAACATAAGTTGTTTTTAAAATTTTTTTAAAGTAGCATCTTTAAATTTTTTTCTGTCTCATATCTCAAAAACTATTAGTTATACGGAGCAGTGGGTTGGCTTCAATTCTTTTAAATTTAATATAGTTTCAAAAGGATAGTAGCACAACATAGTTTCACACTCCCCTAAGTGGTAGTGTGACATACCAAATAACATACCAAAACAGGAGCATTACATCGCATTTTGCGATTTTAGTTTTTTTTTTTTTTTTGGCGTATGTATATTTTATTATTTAAAACTAATGCGCATTACGTTTCCTTTTTCTTTTTTTCCTAGAACGCATCTAGAAGTAGAACATACTATAATGATTCGATGTGACAACAAAAAATTTTGAGAACTGTTTATAAAACGTAAATCCCTCGTAAATGACAGATCGTCAATAAAGGAGGATCGATTTTAAACTCGAGGGTATATCATTTGTTACCGTTAACTTTTGAATTAAAATACATTTTATGTATACTCATATTTGACACAAATAGAACTACTATAATAAAAATAATTATTAAAAAGTAAACATTAAACAAACATTTTTACAAAAGTAAAACAATTCTAAATATTACATAACAAAACATTTTATATAAAATTATAAACGGACCCCTCGCAACTCACAGATCATCTAATATTACGTTCAATTTATATGAAATATTTAAAACATTAATTTACAAAAAAAAAAAGATATTCTGGTGTGAACGTCATACGACTTCCATGTACAGAATTGTTTTTATTGAAATCTGCTGAAATATTAAAATTTCAACTTTCCTATAAGAAATGTCTAAAAGTTCTATTGCCACGTTGAGTGTTGTACTGGAAAAGTTATCTGAGTCAGAGGAAATTTCTTACGTTGTTATAAATTCATGTTTATCTGAGAAACAGATACAGACCAAAATAAATGTTTACAGACCTTATTAATAGTTCTTGGATAAGATTTAAGAAATTGTTCTTACCTGAAAAAGAAAAAAAAGCAAATTATTAATTTTATATTTACGAAATTTGGAGTGGTGATTAAATAAAACATGCAATTTTCGTCGACTATTCAGTGATTTCTAGTAAAAGCTCCTTATTATCAATCTCTGAGACACTTTTCAAAGAAATTTTTTTGTATGGGCTCAAATTCATTTTTATGGGCTTATGAGTATCATAAACAAAATGGCGTTAGGGAGGGATCAAATTTTGTAGACTCACTAAGGAAGCCATGCAGTTTCAAGCATGAAGTTTCAAGCATGAAGTTTCAAGCATCTATTATTCATTGAACGATAAATAAAAGTTTAAAAAAACATCATTTTATCGTAAAAAAGCGTGGGGTGGTGCTAAATTTCAATTATTGTAAATATTTTATAGACATAAATATTTTTTATATTTTTTCAAATATGGAAATCATTAATCTTAAAAATCCTGATAAAAATAATCAATTAAATTATTGTATTGTCATCGGTCTTTGATAATTATGCCAAATTTCGAATTAATCCGACGTTTTGAGGGGAATCCAATCATGTTCAAAGTTTCTGTTACATACTAACATACGTATGAAACTAATAAAAGCGTGTTAAAAAGGGTGCTATCCCCCTTAAGGTTTTATATTATGTGCCCCCCCCCTTGAATCCGCGCCAGGTTTCTATAATAAATTGCATAGTCTCTATGTTACATATTACATAATATGTTATATCAGGTATAGAAATATAGAGGTAAAATACTAAAAATAAATAAAATACTAAACATAATAATATGTATGTACAATAAGCATCATTGAACACAACAAAATTAGAGTCATTATTTAAATAATTTGTTTAGAAAACTAGGTGACTTATTATTATTGTTATGTTATAATAATAATAATATTATACGAATGGACATTGAACTTAAATACTTTTAAACTAACAAACTACAACTACAAATACAAATACTAAATAAATGAATGTAATAATGTAATGTACTTTAAATATAATATTTAAATAACCTATCACGTTTTTATTCATTCCAGAATTCATAAATATAATATAATATCTATATCCTTGAATATTAATTAAAAAACACTCTTAAAAAAGTTCTTTTTAAATACTATAAATGCATTTTAACGATATAGTAATATTAAATATTTTCAAAATTAATTACAGCTAAGTGTGGTAAAGAAAATATTTTTATATCTAATACAAAATCCTTCAAGAAAAACACATTTCTATAATTATTTCTCAAAAAAAAAAATAAATAAATAAAAGTTAAACAAAATCGAATTGATTTAATAATTGAATGTCTAATTTCGAGGATAACTTTCTTAATACGCTTTAGATTAATATTTCTTAAATTGTTCAATAAATACAGTAAAACCTGGATAAGCGGGAGTTCAAGGAAGCACAATCTCATTCTCGCTTATAGAGGTTTCTCACTAACCCGAGTTTCTCGCTAATACAGGTACATGAGAAGCGTTTCTCTCTTATAGAGGTACGCAGCAATAACAAATCACAGCAAGTACGAATGTAGTAAATATGTAATGTAATATTATTTATTGTAGCTATAGTTCCTCCTAAATAATATAAATAAATAAAGCTCGACTGTCGCTTATAGAGGTATAGATAAGTAGCAGTCTCACTGACGGAGGTCCATGAGGGAAAAACGACTCTCTTTTAGGTTTAGGAGGTTTCTGTTTCTCGCTAATAGAGGTTTTGGGAGCTTAAAATGACGGGTCCTGGCTATTCCTCTCACTGATAGAGTTTTCTCACTGATCCAGTTCTCACTTACCCAGGTTTGACTGTAATTAAGGGTAAAGCTATTCCTCTCACTTATAGAGTTTTCTCACTTATCCAGTTATCACTTACCCAAGTTTGACTGCAATTACGGGTATGGTTTTTGAATAAAAAAACACTTGAATGGTAAAGTTAAAACGGAAACAAAATTTATTAAGCGTATAATAATTGTTGTAAAACTCGTCCAATTATAACGAAAGAAAAGTAAAATTATTAAATCTCGTACAGTTGTTGTGGTAACTAGACGTTTATTATCAATCTCCTCTAAAAAACCTCCTTGAATAACCTGAACGTCAGCAGATTCATAAGAACCCAAGATAATATACATTAGTTGTAAATGGTGCGGGTGCCGGGAAGGATTAATACGAACATGAGCAATGATTTTTATTTTTAAATTTGCAAAAATGACTTTTTGCCACAACAGTTTAGACATTTAATTACTCACTATCACTCTCTCTTATCCTCAAAGAGATCACTATTGGCAAAATTGTCCAAAACTTTTTCGAATCAATTCCACTTTGGACAACAAAATTGTCCAAAACTTTTTCGAACCAAAATCAATTCGAATTTAACAGCATATCTTGTGATATATCAAATTGAAAAATGAACAGAATCATTGTTTTGAATTTTTATAAACAAATTTAAATAATTGAAAAATATATCCTCACGCTAGCGTGTAACCTGACACTGTAACATAGTTAGAAACTTGGTACCATCTATCGGCAAAATAAAAAACTGTTAAGAACATATAGTCAGTTTACAAACCTGTTTATAGTAAAAACAGATAACAACAATGAGAGTTAAAAATTATTATTGTTAAACAGTGAAACAAAAAAGAATAAACAATAAAACCAATTGTTTAAACAAGTATACTACAACACCATCTAGTAGCGTTTATGTAAGTTTCTCTTATAATTCATATGTTTTTAGTTTTGTTTTTAACTCCAGCCGTCAGATAACTCTGTATGTACACAATTTATATCCATATATATTATATGTATAAATAATAAAAATTTACCGAACATTTTTTCAGCATAAGCATAATTGTTAATGTAAGTCTAAAATATTCTAATCTAATCTCTAAAATCACTGATAGTGGCGATAAAATAGCGTTTCCGATTCTTTTTTTTTTTCGTTTCCAATTAGTGGCTACTGCTAATGGGTTTTTAATGGATGAGATATTTTTCTTTCAATACCAGTCATTTTATAACATAGCCATTCTGTTTTTTTATCGCTTAGTAAATTCAAAAAGCAACATAAAGCATTTTAGCTAAGAGTTTAGTTTCCGATGTTTGCGATTTCCTTCAAAATCATACCTCTCAAAGAAACTAATAACATTTATCTTATCTCTGCTACATCAGTATAGAAAATGTTTACCATTTCAAGAAAAAACTGATGTTGCAAAATTACAGCAGAATATAATGTTGACATTTCAATGAGTTTCAATTAATTATACTTTAATCTTTCAATGCACAGGTTGCAGTTTTAACACGAAGGCAATGTTCTTTCTACTGCAAATAAAAGAAAAGTTCAAAGAACGCTACAACAATCTTCAATAAAAAAAAAATGTACAAAGCCTGGAGCGAAACTATTCCAACAAACGGCACAAATTATTAAATTCTAGAAGTTACATTCAATACATACACGGAGTTTAAGTTGTAGGCAATAACATGCTAATCGAAATCATGCAATGAACTTAATTTGTCAACAACTTAGTTGCATGGTCATTAATGGAAAATTTTCTCTTTCCAGCAAAATTTTGTATTACTCTGTAACTCTGTTACACTATGGGATCATTATTAATCGGAAAATATCTCATAATTCATTATTCTGGGATAATAATAATTTCAAATTATCTTTGGATGATAGGATTTCTATAGATTATGAGTATTCAGGTGGCGAAAACATTCAATAACTCAATTGCATTTTCTTTCCTCCATTTCCACTATATGTTGATGTTCATACATTTTTACGACCTATATTTTATGACGTAATAGAGTGATACCCACCCGCTTCGCTGGGTTTAAAAGTTAAGATTGATAAAGATTGCTCCCGCTTATCTCTATTCTATAACACTCGAAATAATGGTAAGGATTGTTTTACACAGGTAAAATATATTATTTTTTAAATATATAATAGTAATTATTCATTGAGCATATCAGAGAAGATGGCCTTGAAATATTTTATGTTCACTATTTTTACAGAAATCTGTAATTTATGGTAATTTCAAATGTCAAAATAAATTAAATTTTTTTATTTATATTTTTAAAATATATTTTTATAAATTATAGTTCATGTGTTATTCTGATATATCAGCTATATTGCTGTACAGTTTCATTAAAAACCATTAGCTAGTTTAAGCGTGAAAGCGTAACAAACAAACACTTACTTTCGCATTTATAATATAAATGTATAGTGGAATAAACAAAATCTGAAGGTACTCAGGGTTTAAGGTCATCTCTCTGATGTATTAAAATTGAGGAATAGAAAATATTAACCTTAGGAGACATTCTAAGTATATACCTCCCTGAGAAATAAGTCTACGCAATAGTCATAAATTTCAAATCACTAGATTGAAGCGATTAATTTGATGTCTTCTGATTACCTACATCTAAGTCCAATAAAGACAAACATAAAAACATCGTTAAAATACTTCAAAAATCTAATAATAATATCTTTAATATTTAACTATAAATACCAACTAAAAACTGTGTAATTAGATAATTAAGGTAGTACCAGCATGAAATCACTTTTCGACAGATTTGGCCGAATTTTTTTTCTCGGGTTTATAACAGCTTTATTTATGAATTCCTAAAATTTCATAATTTTTGACCGTTTAGATCGCGAGATATTTAAAGACAAAGTTCGCGATTTTGAGGGTCATGTCCCATTTAAAGCATGTAAAATGTCCGGTCTCTCCAACTATTTTTTATGATATTATTATATATTGAAGAAAAAGTAGAAAAAAATGTTTATACAATAAAATTCTAAAAAAAAAATTTAGAAATTAATTTTCACTTTCGAGATATTAATTTTGACGTAAATTGATCGAAATTGGGACGTTGTCATAATTATTTCCCATTTTAAACGGTCAAAATTTCTGAAACTTTGGGAATTAATAGTAAGCATTATTAAATTCTTAAATTTAATTTTTCGTTAAATTCTGTCGAAAAAAAAATTGTACCATTGCTTTAACATAGAAACTGCAAATACCATGCTGGTACTACCTTAAATAAAATATTTTCAATATTATTTAGAAATATGTATAATTTTAGTTAAATAATATACGAATATTTTAAATTTTATGAATGCATCATTTATGTTTATAAAAACTGTTGTTTTAGTAAATTGTATGCATATACATAACATTTACAGGGTAGAAACAGTATTTTAAATGATAATAAATTTATTGTTAATAATAATAATATACAAACCATAAATTAAAGAAGAATATACATTTGTTGTATTCGTAGCAAATCGTAAAAGTGAAGTTTTAAAAAAAAATTTAGACATTAGCATTTATAATAGGTAGTATTTGGTTATAGGTATTTGAAATGATGTAAAATGTAAAAGCCTCAAGCTCTGAGAAAAAAATTGAGAAATGGTAAATGAAAATTCAAATAACAGTTTACCTCTAACAAGTTGAAAGCTATAAATTAACTGAAAAAAGTTAAGTATAAGAGATGTAACATCAAAATTGACTGAGGCATGTTAAGTTTTACGATAAGCACTTTTTTCATGTTATTATATAAGCTGATATGTGATAACTCGAAAACCGAACTTACGATCAAAAAACTAAAAAGATATGAAAGTGTAGTATTTTGTCTCCGAAAAAACCAGTAACGAATTTTATTACCATCAGAACTCCGTGTATTGTCATGGTACTGACGTCTAGTGCAGCCCAGTTTGTAGATCTTTTTGAGAATTTTAAAATAGGTTCTATTTAAGCTTTTACCGATAATATTTCATTTTTCCATTATTAAACATTAAATGATTCGACTATTTCAAAATATATTATTTTTATACGAACAAAGAGCAATCGAATCTCTTTATTTGAAGTTTTTAAAGCTATCGGCGAAAAACTTAAACGCAGAATTGCAACATACTGAAGGCACGAGTACCTAAACCACAATTTGCTACCTAGCTCACAATACTGACAGAGCTATTCAAAAGAACTAGAAGCTGTTAGAATGGTTTATATAAATTGTTTAACCGACATAATTTTCTCGAATACTATAAACGTCAATCGAGCGTTTTTAACATATTTTAACATATACTTTTTATGACTCATTTTCCAATTTCGTGGAACTAATATTGTTTTTATCTAAGACCTCTCTAAATGATAAAATCCACTCCTGTACTTTGTTTTTCGCTGATCCAGATTCGACTGTATATTAGAGGTAATTCGTCAAATACTAGGTACGTATAGTCTTCTTTATAAATGTTATTAGTATTATTATGATAATAATAATAACAAAACTAGTTATGTTGTTGATGAACTTCAACAGTTGTGTATGTATGCATGTATGTATGTTTATAAACATACAGTAATAAGTTTTATGTCGGTGAATCACCTCACCTATATTAAGTTCTACCTCACAGTCACAGTCGGATACAATACAAATACAGAACAGTTTGGTGGTGGTCTTCTTTTCTTTAAAAACAGCTGGCAATAATGCAATTATAAACAATTGTAATATTTAATTTTCATAATAAAGGATATACATATCATTATAGTTTATTAAGTACAATACAAAACCAGAAATTATTGAATTCATTGCGGCACCGACTACTTTTAATAACCAAATATGTGTATAAAATACGGTAGAAGAGGAAGGATCAGAATTTTTTCTTTTTGAAATTTAAAATTTTTTTGGTATATACATATTCAAAAATAGTTAAAATTAAAAGAATTGGCTGAGAAATGGAAGTCACTTTGGTACAACCACCATTAATTAGAAATAGGAAAAATTTAAAAACGTTTTTCTCATAACTTCTAATTGCCAACATCATGTCAACGAGTACTCAAGGGCTAATTTGCTAATTTTCCATAATTTATTGTCATAATATTTATAAACGCAATATATTTAAAATAATTATTAATAATTAATCATTTATAATTTTGTAAGACATGCTAGAAAGAAATTTTTTTAGTTTTTCAATGAAGCCATGTAGAAGTTTGAAACTTCCCAGATATCCTCTTTCATGAGTAAATTATAAAAATGGAATAAGTGGCACGAATACCTAATTCACAATTTTCTTTCTAACCCACAATAATAATAAAGCTATTTGGAAAAACTTGACGAAAACAAAAAGAAAAAAATTTTTTTTTTATCCTTCATTATGTTTATAAATTTTAACATTTTAAAAGACTTAAAGTTCAGGATTAGTACAAGTTTATTTCGTTAAATTTTTAGATTGAAATATTAAAAAACCATATATTTTAGTGTGGTTGGAAGATTACTAATCATCTAAAACCCTTTTTTGGAGGTTCACAACAGGCCAATGACTAAGAAATAGTTTTCCTTAAGAAGTTTTTCATAAGGATATGATTAAACCGGAATACTTTTTTTACTCTAAGATAGCTGAAAGTGCATAGGCTTAGAAAATGACCCCTAGAAATTGAATGAATAGTTCAGTTTCCTTAAATTATGGTTATGGAACGGTTGGATATTTATTAAGCTGAACCATTTTTCCCAAAAACAATTTTCAACAACATATTTAATGAAGACCTTATTGTTGACCTTCAAAATTATTTGTAAATCAACAAAATACAAAAACAATCATTTGTTTGCTGGTAATAGAAAGTATGTACAAATTTAAGTTAAGACATGTATTCGGGTCGTAGGTCAAAGATTGTTTTCTTTAAAAAAATTTGATCTTCAAATAACCCCGACTGCCAATATCAAAATATATCATAACGTCAATATCAAAATTAAAGTCATCAATAGATTTCTTGTTGAAAATTACTTAAGATATAATAAAATAAAGGTACCTCATTTTTAGGTAAAACTTTGCATTCAAGTTCTGTCGAATCTTTTAATAATTATGCAGAACCTTTTGTGAACAAAGAAGTACTAAAGCTTCATCGAATCAAAGAATCTTTAGAAATTGTATCACATGTGAATCGAGCTTTATGCTTTACTATAATAGAATGGAAATAAACCAATAATTGAAATATAACATAAAAATGTGTTACGTACGAAAAAAATTTTTATGACACACATTCAAAGGCATCCAATCTAGAAATTTTACACGTTATAAAGGAAAAAAGCCAAGCAAACAATGTAAAATATTCTAGTAATAGTCCTGTTGTTTACTAAGACAATACAAACATTTCATAATCAAGTGAATATAGTCCTGAAGTCAGCCTACTTCTTGTACAATTATTTTTCATAGCTAATAATTTTTCCAGGATCTGTTGGTAATCGCCTATGAAAAAGACTGTAGAGCGAGATATTAATTTTGACGTAAATTGGTCAAAATTAGGAACGTAGGCATAATTATCTCGTGTTTTAAACGGACAAAATTTCTGAAACTTGAAATTTAATAGTAAGCCCTATTACCTACTTAAATTTAATTTCTTATTAAATTCTTTCGAAAACAACTTTTACCATAGCTTTAGCATAGGAAACTGCAAATATCATGCTGGAATACCTTAGAACCTAATTATTTTGTAATTGAGTATGTGGTCGACTTGTAATGAATCAATTTTTGTATCAGAAAAGTTCAAATCACCACCATTATTATATCAAAACAAAACCTAAAAACTATTCTACAAACACCTCTTTTTTAGGGCTATGAACATCTGTATAGCCTCTCCAAATTGATCTGGAAAGTTAATGGCTGGAAAGTGCTTTTGTGGCTGTCCATTTTCCATCCACTTTCACCCTTTCCACAAAGGACAAAGGGCTGTAAACTACAAAATTGAGCCAGAGATTTGGAAATTTGAATGTAAGTTAACAAAAATATGCCTATGCAAAAACTGGGAGTGTTACCTACTCAGTTTTTCTTCGATCTTTTTTATACCATAAAACCATGTGTTTGAGAGTTATTAAAGCTTTTCAAACCCCCATGACTCCTCAAAATTGAGCTAGAGATTTAAAAATTGGTATAGAAGTAAAGTTAGGGTCAAGGATATGCCTTTTAGTTGTGTCTGCTCTTTAGTTCCCATTTCCAAAAATATGAAAAGAAATAAATTCCATTTCAATTAAAACCATCTAACAATAAGAAGCATTCTATAAGGGGGGAATATGACTTTAGTGATGAACCTCCGCTGCTCATTCTTTTTAAATAATGCTAATAATATAAAATTTAAACAGAATAATTTTCAGCTGCTCACAACGAACAAATTGGTAACACAAAGACAATCTATGAAATAGAAAAAAAAACATTGATAAATAATGAGATTCGGGTATTCGAATAGAATGTGTTATGTATATACTGTGATGGTAATGAGCATGAATGAATAGAGAAAATGTAGGTTATTTAAGGACATTTCGACAATAGCAGACAGTTGAACTTTTGAGTCGGTCGGTCGGTGTGCGGGCGTCTAGACGACGATTAAACATTATCGAATTTATTATATACGCATAGAATCGTATTATATTAATAATAATATAAACAAAAAACTTATTATATATAGCCCTAAAGTACTAAAAAGCTTTATTTTTTCTTTATTCATTGTTTTTACGTAAAAACAAGATTCTATAACTTTTTGTTACTTGTTTATAATTTTACGCATTTTGATGAGTTTTCATTAAAAAGGTTTAGCATCTGATACGATAAACTTAGTGTTTTAAAATTTTATCTATAAGAAGCTCATCTTAATTCTCGTGAAGTATAATATTAGGAATGTAAGAGCACCAACGCAATTTTAAATAAAAAGCTTTTTCTTTATACGAAGTTAAATCAAGAAAATTTTAGAGGGTTGTGGCCACTGATTTTGGGTCATTTTTTGCAACTGCAATTAAAATTTTTTGCTAGTTATCACTAATGTGCTTAATTCCGGGACCAGGATTCCACATTCTTGAAACTTACTAGATCTAGGTTTTTGATAGCAAATTTGAAAAGTATGACCCAAATTTAGTAGGATTGTATACTTGTTTTATCAAAATTGGATAAAATTTGGATGTGATAGAGCAAAATTTAATTTTTTGGATTCTGATGACGTCATGAAGTTAAAAAATTCGAGTTTTTTGATAACACAGGCAAATTTGATCCGATTTTACTGGAATTTTTTTTGAAACTCACCAATTTTGGGTCATTCTTTTCAACTATGATGTCAATTGTTCGCTAGCTATCACGGTATGTGCTTAATTACGGAGCCGGAACTCCACATTCTTGAAATCTATTAGAGCTAGGTTAATTTTGATCACAAATTTGAAAAGTATGACCCAAATTTAGTAGAATTACATACTTGGTTTATCAAAATTGAATAAAATTTGAATGTGATAGAGCAAAATTAAATTTGTTGGATTCTGATGACGTCATTAAATTAAAAAATTTGATTTTTTTGATAACACGGGCAAATTTGATCCGATTTTACCGGAATTTTTTTTGAAACCCACTAATTTTGGGTCATTCTTTTCAACTATGATGTCAATTGTTCGCTAGCTATCACGGTATGTGCTCAATTACGGGGCCGGAACTCCACATTCTTGAAATCTATTAGTGCTAGGTTAATTTTGATCACAAATTTGAAAAGTATGACCCAAATTTAGTAGAATTACATACTTGGTTTATCAAAAAAGAATAAAATTTGAATGTGATAGAGCAAAATTAAATTTTTTGGATTCTGATGACGTCATTAAGTTAAAAAATTTGATTTTTTTGATAACACGGGCAAATTGGATCCGATTTTACCGGAATTTTTTTTGAAACCCACTAATTTTGGGTCATTCTTTTCAGCTATGATGTCAATTGTTCGCTGGCTGGCACGGTATGTGCTTAATTCCGGGACCAGGACTCCACATTCTTGAAACATCTTAGAGCTAGGTTGATTTTGATTACAAATTTGAAAAGTATGACTCAAATTTAGTAGGATTTTAACGAATTTTCATCAAAATTGTTACATCCGATCCCGATATATATAAGGCTTGTAACGGCACTGGGTATTATATAACATAAAACTAGGTCAAAATAATTGGACGGAATCAAATTTTAGATACCATATATTATATTTAAATTCCTTTAAATAATATATTATATTAAACAGTTATTAGTGAATTATTTACTTTAAATGTAATTAAATGTAAATATATATCTAAATATAGTAATGAATGAATATTTTTATGAGTATGCATTATGAATATTAAGTTTGAATATAATGAGCTTCTTGAGTTCTTGCATTCAACTTGTTGTACTCTATACTCTGTACAACTTGATTTGATAATATTTACATAAGAAAAATTATTACTGCATGTGTTACGTATCATTTGGCTTAATAACAGACAAAATAACAGTATAATATGTAGCAAGATTAGCATTGGTACGCAGTTTTTCTCCTTTAATTCATCATTATTTCATTGCTTTTCATGACTTTCCATGGCCAAAATTAAATTCCATGCTCTTTTAGAATCCACACATGGCGGATACTGGGACGCAGCAAATCCAGCGTTCCGACATAGTATAATAAGCTAAAAATGAGTAATTTTCGATTACTAGACATGGTCATGGTCAAATTGTCTTATTATATTTAATATACCCAATTTTTAAAAACACACTCTGTATTAATCTCCATGACATCACACATCTAATAAATTAAATTTATTAATATGATTTTGATGACTGTTCGATGTCTTCTGTACAAAGATTAAATTATTTGAAAGATTAAATAAACTTATTAATTAAAGTACGTATTTTGCATTTTCAAAAGCAAATTCAAATTACCTTCGAAAGCAGTGCTATCGTCTTGAATGACATCACGATTGTCATACAATCATTTTTATGTATTAAAGTTATAGCAACTGTGATAAACTAACTTTATTCGTTTTGTGCAGTTCTGCATTGTTTACATAGTGTTAATAAGTCTAATTGGCGTTTGATGCCACGTGACCGGATGCATAATTTTTATGATATTACTTTTTTTAAATAATAATAATCCTTATTCTTTTTAAAAAAACAATTTTGTGTTTTGTTATCTACATATCATGATTAATCATTAGAAACTTTTATCCAATCGATTTATTCTTAGTGGACAAAAGCCTATCATCTCATAAACATTGTGGTAAATCGCCTTTAAATTTTAACATGAATGGTATTGTGTGTATTATTGCTTTCCAAGTTTTGTAATAGTTATTTAGTTGCTTGTAATAGTTACAATCAACTACCCTAAGCACCACAAAGATATTTTAGAAGACAAAAAAGTTTTAGTAGTATTTTATTTTGAAAATAAAAATGTTTTTAAAGCTGTAACCATTTTGTAACGTTCTATAATTATACCGTTGATTTTTCAACAGAATATCGTCTAATAGAATCATTATTAATAATATTATGAAATGTTTTTTACATGTTAATTATAACAGTTAACTATTATTATAATTAATCAGTAGGTTTTAAATATTAATGAGTGAGTAATAAAATATAATTTGATGCGTTCAAATTACACTTTTAAGAAGACAATTTTCTATTTATATATGTTATTGTTTATATTATATTATTATTTAGACATTCAAAGTTTATTTTAGCTAAATAGGCAATAAATTTATTTGACTACCTACTTAGTTTTACCTCACTCAGTCAGCTGGAAATTAATTGCTATCGTAAACGTTTTATTGATAAATATAAATTTTGTTTACAGCTGTCCATATTTCACCTGAACGTTATTATAATTGTTTTAAACGACTTTCTTAAATGTTTGTAAACAAACAGTTCAATTTCAATGTTTTAGCACTTTCTTGGAACTGATATTCCAATTTCTGTTAAATTGAATTTATAGCTAATATGGATTACGACCTATAATAATGGAATTTAACTTAAATTTATTAGAAAAATCAACAGAGACCACCCACGTTATTAATATTTCTATCCCTTATTCAACTTTCTATTACGTAGTATTATCTGAATTATACGATTTTTACCAATATTTTTAAATTACGCTTATAATATTTGAATCAAGCTCCATCCTTTAATTTTGTGGAGTGAGCATATTTAGGAGACGGATTATAGCGGCCCTTTAAAAAACATAAAAAGTTCTGAAAATATATTAGAGGAATATTTCCCAAATGGTCTAAAATCACAAAAAATAGCTGAAAATCGATATGTAGGGATTTTTGGATCGCTGAATTCACTTATAGCCGGATAATATTCTTTTTCTTGATTGGTATACATAATATTATCGTTATTATAAATTTGATGAAGTCCTGCTTTTAAAACTTAGACCATCTTGTATAATGTGTCTCCAGTGAAATTAGAAACAGAATATTTTGGATTATACTTTCAGAACATAGCATAATGCATATAAAAATGATGCAGCATCATTTTCAAATGTACATTTTTAAATAGATTTCCGAAAGTATAATCAAAAATATCTTATAGCCAATTTCATAGTAGACACACTATATTTTATTGGAACTGATTCTAGACCTCTGATTTATAAAAATAATAAATGTTGAATCAAAAATCCACAATAACTTTTTCCACTTGATTCTTCAAATACAATTTCCCCCCATCCAAGCATTTTAATAAGCGGTTATGTTACGTTGTGAAGCGTATAAATATATCTTAATTAAATACTACAAATTTAACAAATAATTACACACATTTTTTAATGAATTTATTAATTGAAAATACCCATATATGTAACTAATTTTATTTTTAATTTCTGTACAAATTTATAAATTACGTTTTTTTATCTGTGGATTGGTTAGTAAAGTTAATTGGTAAGGAAAAAAAATATTTTGTTCAATGTCAAAAGTGAAACCTTTAACTAAATTAAATTTATTAAAAAAATATTATTTAGTAATTAATAACAATGTTTTTTTTTTCTAAATGAATTTCAAACTTCATTAGATACTTGGGTGTAATAAATAGCTTTCCAAGTCCGAAATGCAGACAATTCACAAGATTGTTTTCGACAATTATAATAAGTTATGATGTAGATAGCAGTTTTCTATGACGAAACGCATTCTCTTACTATTAATTAGTAGATATTTAACTATTAATTAGAATACGCAGTCAATCAGAAGCGCGCTACAACGGCAAGACAGCCCGAGGGCGAGAGGAAACAGTAAGAAACTGCGCGATTGAGACACGAGAACTTCAACGTTACACTGGCGTGAATGTGTAGGAAAAGGCGAGTGTAAGTGCATCGGATCAAAAAATGGACAAGGATTTTTCGTATTAGAATTTTATTTTCTACTTGATGCAACAAGGGAATCCGTTACTCTTGGAACATTCTGTATATATTATATATATACTACAATTGAATTCATATGTCATTTATCGAGTGTCGGACGCAAGTTCAATGTAAGCTATATTGAGCGATCGAGAGTTTCGAAAATGTGCCTGTCTTAAAATACTATTTTAAAAGAAAATTCCTTCAACAAATTCAGACACAAACACGATTTTCATTTTTTTAATACAATTTACCTTATAAAATTTATAACAGCAGTACATTCCAACGATTGCTGAATTTCCTACGAGACAATTTTAACTTGAATAGATAATAGACCACCCGCACGAGCTACCCTTTCTTTCGAATGCGGGATTAGTTGACAAATTTACATTCCATGATATTATAAGGCCGTATCAGCTCAGAAAAAGTATCAGCTAGATATAAAATATATCATAATACCTCTTTAATAGATTTAATGAAATAGCATGGCCACTTAGATGTAAAAGATGCTCTTTTGACAGCTAGAGAAATTTCATTATTTTAACCGACTTCAAACAAAAAAGGAGGAGGTTTTCAATTCGACTGTATTTTTATTATGTTTGTTACCTCAGAACCCTTGACAATAGTAACTACATAACATTATCGTAATAACTTGATTGACTTTTAAGTAGTCTAATATTTTTATTTCATTTTACTTCGAAGAACTCTAGGAAAATATTTTGATTATTGTTTGTTATCCAGAAGAATACGCAAATTTTTTTGGCTTTTTAGTGCATATTAATTAGTTTTGGAATATTTTTTTTATGTCAGTTTTTTTTTTTTGTTAAAAGTTTTTTAAATAGTAAGGTTAAAGTCGATTTTCAATTCCTTACTTAATTTAGAAAGCCTTGTACAAAAGTATGTGTGAATTTAAAAAAATTAACTTTGGTGTTGTTAGGGAAAATTTACTCTGATTGGATCTAGAGCCTTAAAGATTAAAAATAAAATTAACAAATAAAATTTTGTCGACATTCTAACTTAGATTGTACATAACATTTAGTAAAAGTAGGCCACTATTAAAGTATAACGCACGCCACTGAAATTACATGATAACTTCTTATAAATAACACATACATCTTTTACATTATAAAGAATGTTGTTTTATAAATGATGTATATTTTCCTTCAGCATTCATAATAATCATAATTATTATTAATATTATTGTATTTCCTACTTTTGTTTTTTTTTATTTATATTTTACTTATTTTTCTACTTTTTGTGCTTGGATGTGTGTTGTACTTATACTTAACATATATGTTATGTCTACATAACACAAAAACTGAAGAAGTGTGTATGCGAAGTTATATCGACTTTTTTAAAACAAGCATAACAATTACAATAATATATGTAAGTTAGAAAAATACAGTGAAAACTGTTCATAAAACATTCAAGTTTTGATTGCACCTTAATCACAATAACAAAGTTGTAAGCCCGGTAGACAATACAGGTTACCTTAATATCTTCATTTTTAAGAAATATAATTTTTGAGTATTAGGTAATATTGCTCTATACAATTATATTTTTTCTAGCAATCTTGGTTACAGAATATTGATAAAACTAATGAATGATAGGATTTTAATAAGTAATTTTCCTACATTTCCCATTTTTGCAACTAACACAATCCTTGTATATAGCTATACATATTTATTTATCTAAAATTTTCAAATTTTGGTCATCAAAGTTTCATTTTATCGTTTCGATGTCGGTTTTATTCAACTGTCATACAAAAACAGACCCAAACGGTTATCAAATACTTCGATTTTCAAGGAACATCCACCTCAACCATTTCACCTTAGCACCGCCAAAGGCTATTTCTCCTACTGAAAATTAATAAGGCGCATTACAAAAAAGCGCAGTAACAAACATTAACTTAACTTTCCGTTTATCCTTTTCATAGTTTCAACTTTTACGTTTTTAAGTCATGCAAACAATTAGACTGATTTAAAACTTGCACACTTCAAAATCGAAGCTAAATATCACATCCATTCATCCCCTTCACTCCCTAAATATGGAAATTCAGGACGAGTGCCAAGTTTACGATAGAATACGGTACCATAAACAGGTTTCACTGTAAAAAGTTAATCATTATAATGATTTATATATTTATCCAGTCTGGAATATCATCTTCATATTATTATACAGTTTGACCTTATTAAAAAAAAAGATTTATACTAACACAATTTTCTTTTATTTTATAATAAATATAATATGATTAATTAAAAAATTATATACATAAATGCAATTAATAAGTTGAAGCATCGTAAATCACAAGAATTCGCCATTATTTACTCGCTTCGCTCGGCAATTTTCTTATTCTTTCCCCTTGCCAGCCGAAAAGGTCTTCTGGCTTCGGTTCTTCGATAGAAACTTTCGGCATTATCTAAGAACATTCTTCATTAAATTACCTTTCAAAAAACAGACACGCACACATAGCGGTCAAACTTATAACACCACTTTTTTTTTAGTTCGGGGATTAAAAAAGAAAATTTCAATTTTAATCCGAATAAAAAGTAAGTGATTTTAATGCACGTTTAAAAAAACTCGAACAAATCAGAAGTAGTTTTTGAAGAAATTTCAATATAAAAATTAAATGATAGAAATTCCACGTTCCAAGAATTTAAAATAAAATGAAGTTTTGCGAAATTATACACTTCCGCTTAATGTTGGAAGGTGTGATTTTATGTTTTTAATGAACATCTAATAAAGTATAGAAATTCCTGCCCTATTCCGATCGATCATACTGACAGAGGTACGTTTATCACTATTATAAATATTTGCCATAAATTTCTTTTTACATAATCGATTGAAATCAATTAACTTATGTTTGATGGTATGGTAAATAAGTTAATATAATATTTCTAACGTGATAAGAAAGAAAGCTTGTTGAAAAATCCATGATACACTTTTCATCCGACTGTCAAGGAGTGGTTATGTTATTTATTTATTATCTCATATCTTCCAAACTGCTCGATGGATTTCGACAATGAATGTATCGTTATATTCGACTTAGATAGTTGTTTGAAAAAAGGGCGGATTTTTTGGAGCGAAATAATAAGACATTAATAAAACTCTCCAAACCTCTCTAGTATGGTACCAAAATAAATGTAATTCAAAGGGGATTACAAATTAAATATAGGTTTAAATTTAATTAGGAATGATTAATTGGTTTAACAAGTTTTAATTTAGTATAATAAGAGGGTTGTTTTAGTGCCGGGACACTATTTCATGCATATACCATGCACTACACCAGCCTACCCGCTACCCTAAGCATACCGCAAAACGAATTTGTTTACGCCTTAACCAACTGACCTACTAGGGATTGCTTAGAGTTATATTAGTTTTTAAATTTGACCGAAAACTTTAGAATAACTTTATTCTCGTAAAGTATAACAGGTTAAAAAATATTCCATACACTAACATTTTGAACACATTGTGAAAAGCTCACTTCAGGATCAAATATTTTGAATATTAAGGCTAGATATTAAGGAAAGTTTACTACAAGCAGGGATCGAACGCACAAACTCTATCTTACCGAGCTTACATACCTTGAAATTAGAATTTTAGATTTCTAGTTATTTGGAAATTTAAAATAATATTGCACATAGGATTTACAACAAATTATTAATATTTTATAGATAAAATATGAGTTTTGAAACCATCATATTGTAATGACGTAATATATAATTTATTATAATAGACTACTGAACATTATTAATATTAAAGGTAACACAACAAAAGCCTGTAATAATTCTACCCCTTTAAATATAGAGTAGTAGGAACAGAACAGTAAGTAAGCACTCCTGATATATCATTTTGTTAATGTGCTTTATACCACTAAATATTGCGCGCGTATATATAAAAATAAACCTGTAATTTATTGGTATTTCTAGGTGATTCAATAATCTTAATAATCCCTTAACAATTTTGTATATGTGCAAAATGCGATGTAGGTGTTACACAAAGCCAAATTTTGCCGATTTTTCAATGATACAAAAGTCTAAAACTACAGATCATTGTCAATTTTATGCCCGAACGAATGATTGAAGTGTCCTATTTTTAAACATGTGTATATAAAAATTGAATCGCAATTTGATGGTCGTTGTTAATTTCTATCTACTCTGTATTCTAAGCAAATATTCGTATATAGCAATATTGTAAAAATGTAAAGTTATAATAAGAGAAGTGATCACGATTATATTTTACATCAAGAATGATTTTCAAGATATCGTTTAAAATCGTTTACGAAAGGGTTATATCGCAGTAACTGGTCGTTGAATCAAAGTCGACTTATTAATTACATTACCCTTTAAACCAGGCATGGGCAAACGTGGCTTAGAGAATATACTCAAACTTCTGTAAATAAATAACGAGCAAGACTTACTTATCTCATTACTATTATAGATTTCAGTTTCCCTAATAGTAATGCAATAGGTAGAAAAAACATGTTCTTTCTCTGTCTTATAGGTACAAGAGTCGTATACCCGTCTCGCTTCCTCTTCTATGAGCAATGCGGACTGGCATAAAGAAACACACAATAAAGTTTACGGCACACAATAAAGTTATAACAATGGAAACTTCGACTTAAAATAACTCGATCATGCCTGTTTTTAACAGTTTAAATTTTCATAATAAAATAAACGTAATAAATCAACCTGTTTATTTTTAGTACCTTAACTTAACGATGTTCCAGCATGGTATCTGCAGTTTCTATGTTAAAGCAATGGTACAATTTTTTTTTTCGACAGAATTTAACGAAAAATTAAATTTAAGAATTTAATAATGCTTACTATTAATTCCCAAAGTTTCAGAAATTTTGACCGTTTAAAATGGGAAATAATTATGCCAACGTCCCAATTTCGATCAATTTACGTCAAAATTAATATCTCGAAAGTGAAAATTAATTTCTAAATTTTTTTTTTAGAATTGTATTGTATAAACATTTTTTTCTACTTTTTCTTCAATATATAATAATATCATAAAAAATAGTTGGAGAGACCGGACATTTTACATGCTTTAAATGGGACATGACCCTCAAAATCGCGAACTTTGTCTTTAAAAATCTCGCGATCTAAACGGTCAAAAATTATGAAATTTTAGGAATTCATAAATAAAGCTATTATAAACCCGAGAAAAAAAATTCGGCCAAATCTGTCGAAAAGTGATTTCATGCTGGTACTACCTTAAACAACACTCCTGTGTATGACTGTGGGACTGTGGATAGCAGGTGTGTTTATTACATATTTACATATGAATGGGTAAAACCTCCAATATTGTATGTGAACTCTTCCTTATAGAAAAAATTGTTATATATTCGCGTACCTTTTTTTAGTGACATATATAGGGGAAAGTTTGTTGTCATGCGGTTGTTGATGACAACCAAAAAAAGTGACTGTTATCATATCAGTAATGTATACGTTTTTGTGATGATCGCAAATAGTTTTGTCTATTCATAGGGGCGTTATTATCACTGTTTTCGAGCTTACATAAAGTTTATGTTTTATTTTTTCATATCGACGTTTGTTAACCTTTTTTGATTGATTTGGTTTATTCCCTTCAAACTTTTATAAGTGGACATAATATTTGTTGGAAAAGGTTAAAGGTGATTCTTACATTAAAAGTAAAATATTAATACATTAAGATGCGATTCTGAGTTAATCTGGCGAAGGCTTGCTTAATCAAGATGCGAGCTATATTTGTTGAAAATTTATTCAAGATTATCAGCTTTAAATGTACCTTGAGTGGGTTCCACATCAGTGCGTATAATGGAATGAAAATAAAATTTTAAAAAATGAAAATTTTAATAACGAAAAGGCGAATTGTTTATCTTTCTTAAAGTATAAATCTATCATTCGTAATGTACGTTTTAAACAATTCAATGTAAACAATTTTAAAAATTGCTAAGATCATGCTTATTATATCGATCATTTGTGTCAAACACAAGTACTTTTACATGGACATATAGTGCCAGTCGTTTATAACGATAAAAAGGGTTCCTTTGTAAATTTCTCAAATTTCCTTTAAAAATCGAATAAATTCGATAAAAATCTAAAAAAAAATCAACAATATTTTTGGTTTACCAATTACAGTATATTTTAACAATTACATAAGCAAAAAAAAATTATAGTCGTTAAGGTTATCCAAATTGTGTTACATAACCATAAAACATGGCCAAATCTGGCCAACCTTCCAAATTCATATTTTGAATATCACTTTAATAAATCAATAAATAACTAGTTTCAGACATTATCTGAAGGTGATAACTTCAAGTCATTTGTACGCGTAAAGAGAGTCAGATTTTAAGCTGGTTCGTTAGAGAGCACCATTTTTTTAACAAAATAAAAAAATTTGTAATCAGAGGGTATTCCACCCTCTAAAAAACAGATTGTAATTAAAATGGACAAAGAGAGCGGGTGAATCAGACTTAAACTTCTAGATCCGGTTTCCATATAAGCAGGTTACGCTTGTATATACGTTGCTATGTATATACAGTCGATTTGTGTCGAATATATTCGGTTTCTGGAAAGAGAAATCCTTTTTTACTAATATATAAACCTTAAATAGAACATTTGTGAAAGAGTGTATTTATTTTAAAGAGCGTCGTAGTAATCATAGGCCGGTTCTGTGCTGTGTTGCCACGAGGGGGATGTGAATTTAAGTGAATATCTCCCCTTCCGGATAGGTTATATGATATAAACGAGAATAGATAATTGATAACGTTAGTAATGTATACCGTTGATTATAGCCGCAATTGACTGAGGTCTGATGGCTATAAGGCAACCACACTTTAAGAAATCATAAGACGTAAGAAGAAAGACTTACATCTCTCTTAAGCCTTACACAGTAATTATTTTACACTTTCTTAGTTGTCGCTATAAAAGTATTTCACTATATACAAACTCATATAAATAGTTAGGACCAAAATGTAATTTAACTAAATTACTACATTTGAACGTCTAACTAAACTACTACAGGTGAGATATTAGGTTATAAAACTTACACTACATATTACCCTATTAATAAATCATTTACGTCCGTTGTTGCTAACTGCTTTAATACTCCGTCATCATACGTTTTAATAGTTATAGTAGTGGCTTTTATTTTTTCAATATGTAATGTGTTTGTTCACATATTTTCACATATATTAGGCTAGGTTATATGACTGCTATACCGCTCGTTTAGGTCCATGCGAGGTAAACAGCTTGAACAGCTGTGAATCTTGAAAATTGAGCAAAATAAGATAATCGAAATGCATACCGAATTCGGCTTAAAAATACCGTAAAAGTTAGATCCTTATTTGAATGATTAAATTTCTTCTCAAACATTATAGTAGAACATTTGGTTTGGTATTTGGCCTATAGGTATACTAAATTTAGTCCCACGCTTGTAACGCTTAAAAATATTGATGCTATGAACAAAATTTTGGTATAGCTGTTCATAAAATCACCTAATTAGCCCATTTTCGATTGTCTGTCTATCTGTCTGTCGTCTGTCCGTCAGAGATAGAACAAAAGTTTAAATGTAAAAAATGTTCCTTATAAAATGAACAACTTTTGTTTGAAACATTTTTTCGTAAACATCACTGTTTACCCGTAAGAGCGCATATTATGCGCAAATTGTATAATATATGTATTATATGAGTATATCATATATACCCATAGTGTTCTCTATCAGTTCTACCCTTAAACATCGTTTGATAAATAGATTTTCATTATCAGTATTACTCTTCTGAACTGATTCCAAAAAAAAAAAAAAAAATCCATGCGAATTCACTTCCAAACGACAGCGCCCATACTATTTAGTCTAAAACACATGGGACGTACGTTATTCGTTTCCTAGCTCTGGTGTGTTCAGTAAATAATATTAGTGTTGGCCTATAAAATGTTCTGTTATAATATTTTTAGTAAAATGTTGTTTTTTAAGTAGGTCAATTGGTAGATTTGTTATTTAATCGACATTTGAAGAGTAGATTTCTATGTATATATTTATATTTTTACAAAACTTTTTGTTTTAATCTTTTATAATTTCTACTGTATACAGCTTTTTGTACACAAAGGTTTCCATATTATGCGATAGTTGCGTACTATTAACAGAATCGTGAAGATAATTAGTATTTTTTTATTCAAAAATAAATAAAAATAATAATTCTAGTTCGATACTAAGCGTCTACTGTTTAAGCGATATTTTTACAACGTGTGTAAGTAAAGAGTGTTTTTAAGAGGTTCACATTTTCAGTTAGTATCACTCTTTTGTTTCATAACCGATTTGACAGCAGAAAGTTGCTTTGTGTTAAGTTTCGTTTACCATTTCATTTGCTTTAAATTTTGAATTTAATTTTTATAATATAATGGTTTAAATTTTACTGAATAGATCTGTTAATTGACTTTCAACCTTTATATTCAGAAACTCAGGTTTTTAAAGTTTATTATCCTACTTGTTTAAATTTTTGTTCATTTGCTATCTTGTCTGTTAAAAAACTTAAAAATAATTTAACTAATCAAACCTTTATTCAATTTTATCCAAAATCCTGAGTGTCGTTAGTAGATTTATTATCTCTTACCTGGAAAAGAAAACAAATTATTAAAATTTTGAAAAAAATATAAAACAATGAAAACTTATTGTGAAAAAATTTAAAATAGTAAATGTCAAACAAATTATGGCCAACTATTCTGATATACTCAATGAATTATGACTATTTTACATTTAACAAAATTTAAAACTGTGTATATCAAGAGAGGGTGAAGGCTATAAAGCGGTGGCTTTTACTTTTAAGCCCAGTGAAGCGGGCGGGTATAAATCTAGTAATTTATAAATATATACGCTCGAATATTTAAAATAAGTACTCAAATCAAACTTGCATTTTTTCACACCAAAATTTAATAACTTGCAATTTAATTTCACGAGTAGATACTTAAGCATCAATTGGTTATAATTGACCTGCGAAACATCTGAGACAGATCTGAAATAACATGAACTTTCATTTAATTAATCCCACCTGGCCAAAACACTAACTATGGTAATTGTTGTATAGACAAAACCGATTTGAATTTATAGCATGAAAATTAGTGAAGTTGTCTTTTACACGGTACCTACTAGGAGAGTTCGAAATACTAAAACAAAATAATTACACCAAGGTAAAGTAAATGCTATTTTCAACCCATAAGCAACCATCAGCCATCAATGTTTTGCTGCAGTTAGCAGTTGAATGGTTTGTTCGTCTGTTAAATAATATTATAGAATAATTAGATATGCATGTATATAATTTATACAAGCTGTTTCCTGAAGCTGTAGCCATATATGCGTTCAACATCACACAATACACAATGAACATAAACAAGTACGTGTCTTACCAATCAAAATAAATGGAATCCACACATATTTGAAATAGTCTGTCTGTATATTTAATTGCCCAGCTAAGCGGGTGGGAAGAGTTTCTGAGATATCGCAATATTTGGATCGATTTTAGTCCGTATCTCAAAAACTATTCGACCAGTCAACAAATTCACCCGATTTTTGTACTTTTTGGATCAAAATTACCTTATATACTGAGTTTTATCCAAATTGGAGACAAAAAATTTTTTTCGATTTTTCGCAATTTTTTTAAGGGGTACCCCTTTGAAAAAATATAGAAAAATGTAAAAAAATTTTGTTTTGGATTTTGATAAAATCGGTGGTTGGGGGTAATTTTGATCCAAAAAATATACAAATCAGGTTGATTCAATGCTTGAATGCAGAGTTTCTGAGATATCGCAAATTTCTGAGATGAACAAAATTTTTCGATTTTTTTCAATATATTACGTTCTTAAAATGGACCTTTACGAACAATGGGTCACCAACTATTTAATCTATTAAACATCTAAACACCAAATTTCGATAATATAGGCTAATGCAATGGTTGAATTACGTCATATTTTATCGCCTATTTTCGTCATAACAAATGCATGTCTGTTTTGTACACCTTTTTTATTGTTTAATACCTAAATTCCAAGGCTAATTTTGTATGTGACAGTGTATATTTTAGTTAGTATACGTAGGATAATTTACCAAGTTCGTAATCAATTCCACCGTACTAACTAAATTAACTACCCCCAGTTATACATACATCTAGAAATCATTAAAATACATTCTAGAATTATCAATATGGAATATGTAATCAATTTATGGATAGTTAACATAATTATAATTTTATTTATAGTTCTATAAAAATTTTGTGCTACAAAAAACCACTCGTTTGCGTTCTTACCATTTTACAATTGAGAATGATTTTTCTAAACTATAAATTCAAACGGCAGTGACGTCAATACCTCGCTTTCGTAACGCCATCGCACGGAGAAATGATAATATAACATGAATAATGATAAATGGTTTGTTTCTCAGTTGACTTTCATTATATTATAACGCAAATTTCCATAGAAATCGATTAGCTCCTAGCCTCAACGGAGGTTAATACGACACTATCGTTTTATTTTAATAATTAATTTTAAAAAATAGAATTATTAATTTTTTTTTAAAATTACTTAGATGAATTATTCTTTCATTTATATATGAATTTGTGGGGAAAAAAAAAACTTCTCTATTCCACTTCAAATTTCGGCTAATATTATAATAAGACTAGAGTGATACCCACCCGCTTCGCTGGTGGGTTTAAAAGTTTAAAAGATTGCTCTCGCTTATCCCGTTTCTATAACACTCGAAATAATGGTAAGGATTGTTTTACACAGGTAAAATATATGTATGGTTTTCTATTTCTTTAAATGTATAATAGTCGTAATGTGGGTAATGTGGGTATATCAAAAAAGATGACCGTGAAATATTTTATATTGACTATTTTTACAGAAATATATAATTTATGTTAATGTAAAATGACCACTTTTAATTTTTTTTTTTTTAAATTAATATATCTTTATAAATTATATCTCATGTGTTATTCTGAAGTATGAGCTATATTGCTGTACAGTTTCATTAAAAACCATTCGCTAATTTTAGCGTGAACGTAACAAACAAACAAACAAACAAACATGCTTACTTTCGCATTTATAATATATAGAGCTAGAGATAGAGAAGAGATTTAAAAAACGATAAAACTTGAGTAGGAAGATGTTAAACAGATAAACAAAAATTAAATTATTCTACAACGTTAATGAAGTCGTTACAAATTCGATTAAAATTTATTGGATATTAAAGTAGCTGTGTTATTCGTACAATAACGTGAAACTTTAACTATAAAATAATGCACTTAAATTCTATATTAGTATGTTATTGTCTATAGTGACTAGTGAGTCCTCGAACCATGAACCCAAACAAAACCACAGTAATTTTATAACAGCAGACGGTGGTGATACATATATATATTAAAATAATCCTCCTGTGTGCAAATGGATTATTAAAAAAATTTTTACATGAAATCAATACCATCATAACAACATGTTAACAACCCTTTCCTTATCCTGATATTACTAATCACTTTTTATATTGTTCAATTTTCGAGGCATAGTTTACCAATAATTTTTGAATATTTGATTTTTCAAAATACAGTTGAACCTCGGTAATTCGAATTCCTTTATAACCCAATTTTCCAAAATTCTTTTAATTTTTTTAAGGTTGATGTACAACTTTTTAAATTTAGATAGCATTTTACATCACTATCAATTGGATTTATGTAATTATTATACCATGTATATGAAATATACCAAGGTTTAGTCCCAAGTTAGTAACGCTTAGAAATATTGATACTATGAACATAATTTTGGTATAGGTGTTCATAAAATCACCTAATTAGTCTATTTCCGGTTGTCTGCTGTCAAGCTGAAATTTTTATAGCGTGCTTAGCACGTAAAGAGTGAGGTCGAGTTCGTAAATGGGCAACATAGGGCAATTAGGTCTCGGGTCTGTAGCACCCATCTTGTAAACCGTTCGAGATAGAACACTAGTTTAAATGTAAAAAATGTTCCTTATAAAAAAATAAACAACATTTTGTTTAAAACATTTTTTCGTGAACATCACTGTTTACCCGTGAGAGCGCAAATTGTATATTATGTATTAAATGCGAATATTATTATATATGTGTGACATGTATGTATGTGGAATGTGACAGAGATTGACAATTGTTTGTTTTCACTTGTTAACTTTTAACGTGAAATTTAAAAAAACCCCGATAAATTTTTCGCGTACGGAATCTTAAACTCGCACTTGAAGCATCCTTTTTCCTTAGAGCCTTCTCCAAACATAAGCCATTTTGAGGAACATCGCCTATTTTTTTAGTTGTTCCGAGTACGAAACCCCAAACTCGCTAAGCATAGCTAAGAACACTATCCAGCAAATTACCTTACAAACGAAATAAAAAAAATTTAAATTGGTTCATCCGTTTTGGCACTGCAATGCCACGGGCAGGGAGACAGAGACACACACACACATAGCGGTCAAACTTATAACACCCCTTTTTGGGTTCGGGGGTTAAAAATTACCAATAGTCGTCTTTAAATTTTGTTTTGGTGGACGCAATTTTCATGAACTTTTTATTTTTTAATTTTAATTAAGACTTTTTAAGACAAATACTAATTCAACGTAGAAAAGAGACAATTTGCAGCTCAAAGATTAGATATTTATATAAGCATTATTAAAACATTATTTTAAATAATATTCTGAAATTCACAAATGAGTAGATTTTTTCCCACGTAAAGTCGTAAATGTATGTTCAGTTTAAATATACATTTTGAATTTTGATTTTATACATCGAGATGAATCTCTATATCAATTTGCAATACCTTAAAAATCCTAAATAAAACCTACTATCAAAAGCACGAACCTATATAATCTTTATATACTTTTAACAATCGCATTGTCTATTATTAGTTCAATATAATAACAATATAAAATGAATTCTACAAATAAAATAAATATGTAGCATAGAATTAAATAATTTTAAATTATAAATGAAGGCCATTTTTAATGACACATTATTTTTGTTTGCATATAATAATACATACTACTCATGCAGTACAGTACCTACTATATTACTAGAAAATATCGACAGATTTCAAATGGGTAGTGGTCATGAATTCTAATTAAATAAATGTATTACGGATTCAATAAATGGGTTGTTCTACAATTTAAGCAACTAAAATTGTAGTTGCGAAATTTAGTCTATTATCGAGAATACATATATTTTTATGAAAAACAATTAGAACAAATTTAGTACATTCGAACAAAACTTAAGCAGAACTAAGCCTTAGTCAGCTTACATATCAAAACGCTAAAATTAATCACATTGTTTATTTATTTTGCAAGTAAATATATTAGCAGGATCCTGAAAACTCAACTGATTACGACTTTCTCCGCTGACTGTATCGAACTGGCTAAAGAACACGCTAGGTAAAAAAGGTAGATGGTATACTTTGTCACTTTCCTATTTATAATTAAGTTGCTCAGTGAATAGGATACTGAACATTCGCTTGTTTGCATTGAACAGGATCGTGATATAAATCCCGAGGGATAAATAGGTACTGGTAAGGAATTTTTTTTAAATATTTAAACAAGGTAAGAAACAATTTTAAACTTTATTATTTTTGTTTAATTTATGACCTTAATGTCGTAGTAAATAATAGTTATTTACGATACTAGTGGGATAACAGCATGATTACCAAAACTTTATCTACGGCGTAGATTCTACGCCTCTAAAATATGAAAATAAACGATAACTATTATTTAAAATTTGTCAATTATTATTTAAAATTTGCCATGGCTTATTGAGAACAAGAGAAAACAAACAATTGATTGAGTTAATTATTGAAATACCATGTATAGACAGTGTTGATGACGCAATCGTCATTTTTGACGAAGCGTAAGTAAAGAAAGATATCCACTTTAGATAGCCACACATTCACTGCTATTCCATATGATATTATAAAATTTGCATCTAATTTGCGCCCTCGTGGGTAAACAGTGATGTTTACAAAAAAATGTTTCAAACAAAGTTGTTTATTATTATTATTATTTTTTTTTTTGAAGGAACATTTTTTATATTTTAACTTTTACTCTATCTCTAACGGTCTTACAAGATGAGGCCCACGGACCCAAGACCCAATTGACCTATGTTGCTTGTTCACGAACTCGATTTCACATCTTGAGCACGCTGTAAAAATACACGCTTTGAGTTACATCCATAAAAAAAATTTGAATATTTTTCTATTAATTGAATTCCTTATTTAAGTTCAAGGCAACGCGATAATCGTTCCATGTAGAAACATGTAAATCAATATTCACGAAGTAATGGTTCTATAAATCACGCGGCGAAGTCGCAAGCACAAATGTTCGAATGATCGACCCATCATATTTCAATACATCATTTTCAAGTTTTTAACTTATCGCTAAGAAAATAGGGAAGTTACTGTTTTCACCCCGTTTTGCCAAAATCGAGTTTTCATCAGATCTCGACGTTTTAAGGTGTCAGGAAGCTTCCCTGACTACTTACGCGAGGGTGTCTGTATGGCTGTATGTATGTATGTATGTATGAATGTGTGTGTGTGTGTGAGAGAGAGTGTGTGTGTGTGTGTGTGTGTGTGTGTGTGTGTGTGTGTGTGTGTGTGTGTGTGTGTGTGTGTGTGTGTGTGCGTATGTAAACCTCTCATAACTTTTGAACGGCTTGTCCGATTTGATCGCGGTTGGTGCCATTCGAAAGGGCTTGACCAAACTTAGATTTTAAGGCCTGCCTTTCGAACCGATTCGAACCGATAGATTTCGAGAAATCTCAAAAAAACTGCAAAAAAAATTTTTTTTTAAGTGGTTTTTTGTTTTTTTTGAATAACTTTTAAACGGCTGTATCGAGCAATTCCAAAAATAATCAGCTCTCAACATCAAAAAACCACGTCGATCACCACCAGTCCGGTCAAAATCGGTTGATTCGTTCGTGAGTTATCGTTGACGAAAGAAAACCCAAAAAAGCGTTTTTTCGGAATAACCTCAAAATTTTTTGTTCTATCAATTGAAACTTAAAGATTCTTCATGAAGCTTCAAAAACTGCGTCGAATGTCACCAACCGCGTGAAAATAGGTTTATTCATTCTAAAGTTATCGCGATTTGAAAATTTAAAAAATAGTGTTTTATCAAACGTCGCGCGAATTTTTTACACGTTATGAGTCAATACTTAGCGGGAAGTTATAGGGATGACCTGCAGGGTCAACCGTTTTCCAAATTTTTTTTAATAATATACTATGCCAGAATCAATCTTTGCTTATATCTCTGTACCAAAGATACATCTATGATTAATTTATAATGCGGTACGAAATACGTGTTTTTAAATAAATCTAACAATTTTTGTATGCCAACAGAACTCTTAACAGATAATGAGAGCGAAAGCATACTAAAGGTTACAATTTATTTATGATTCAGACCAAACGAATATAATTATTATGTCATCTGAAAAGATATCAAAGCGTAGTTGCTGTAGTGATCGATCAATGTATATTCAAATATAATAAAAGTCAGACAGGTGTGAATGTTATGATATCGTACACTTTGTGACTTTAATACCATAGGTACACGAAAGTTTATCGGTATTAAATATTATGTTTTATTACGTGAGTGGGTATTATTTGTAATCCTTTTAAAAATAAAACAGAAATTAAATTAAATTGGTTTGAAGGTAATATCATTAAAACATGCGCAGTTTGAATTTTTGCAAATGTATTTTCAAAGCAAGTTCAAATTTTCATTCTGAGAAATAAAACATTTCAATTTGAAGCAGTCCTAGTCACTAGTTGGGAACACTACAAGCATTTACTGACTCAAAAAGAAAGTCCAGTCCAAATATTGACGAAATCTTTGTGTCCAGTGAGTTCCCCTGTGTCCTTGTAATAATCATATGTATTAGATTATATTATATACCATAAACACTACACAAGGATATTCAACTTAAACGAGAGAATTGACTAGATTTGTCAACGAAATAGCAGAAATTACAGCGTCGCTGGTGTTCCTTTTGCACCGAATTAAATATATAGTATAATAATTAGGAGTAAATTAATTACAGTATTATTTTCTGTCATCTTCTTTTTGTCAGATATTTTGTTACATGGAGTTGAATATTCTTGTATCCTAGTGTACTGTCCTTGATATACAGCGAGTATGACCGACTACATGCGTTAAGCAATGCATCTAAGAAAGAGGTGTTATAGACATGTGGTGATACGCGTTGAGGTAATTGTAAGACGCTTGGACTTGTTGGACATACTTTTGTAATTTCATATAACATCTATAATACCTCATTCTTAGATGCATTGCTTAACGCATGTACTCTGTCATACTCGTGGTATACGTTTATGCCTAAATGTAACCTGAACGATTGGTATACTTATTATAGACGATAGTCAGTATATTACGTATAAGTATACGTATTAGACAAGGACACAGGGGAACTGACTGGTAGTCTTCTATCTCGCTACGCATATCGTATCCACTTACATACAGGCTATCATACCCCTAGCATCTCTATGTGTATTATCTCTATGGTTACATCTACTATTTTAGAGTAATAAGCAGTAAAACTGTCTTCTAAACATGCTCGGAAATGTTCCATAAACGTATTATACTTCGTTAAACGGTATTATCAGTTGTGGAAAATACTAATGCATGAATTCCAGCTCCGAATAGTCCGCAATAAATGTTATTTTATGTTGAACTTATTCAGTTTTTGTTGAAAAAACATTTCAAATAAATTTTTTTTTAGAGGTTTTGAACTTTAAAAATTTTTTCTATCTTTTACCATTTTTGAACTAATATACAGGAAGATTGAGTTGCGATTGCGAGCGATGCAAAGATAATGCACTGGTATAACTTATATTTTAGGCAATAATTGTTTAAAAAGTTTGAACTATAAATGCTTCGCAGTTGCTAATACTAGACACTACATCTACGGTATAAGAGCTGATCTTTCCAATAATCGATCTATATGTATTTAATAAGTCTATGGATCAATCAAATTTTTTATATTATACGTACGCTTACTTAGTCTACATTGAACGGTTATTTTATTGTATTTTTTTAAATTTGATAACTTTTTGGTTTTTTAAATTAAATATATGTTATTTTAATAATACTTAAAAAAAAGTGTAGATAATTAGTTTTAAAACCAGAATTATAACCAAAAAAATCTAAACAAAACATTATACAATGATTTGTGGATGAATCATCTATAAGTTGTAGTAAAAAAAATAATACAACCTTGTTCTCTTGTACAAAAGTGTACACACTATTAAAATTAATAGGGTCAAAAATAAATCATGAAATTTGAAAAAAGTTAAAATTTATGTAAAAATATACTTAAATATTCTGATTTCGAGTCATAAAGGCACATTTTTCTTTTAAAATATTTAAATTAAAAATCGTAATTTTTAAACTGCATATCACGTGACCTAAAACGCGGGTAAGCCCTGCTGTGACGTCATAGCGGTATGAGCCATAGACCATTAATTAGTTTAGTGTAGACAGCTGGGTATAATATATCCATAGATAAGTATTTATATTTATTATAATCAGATGTCTATGAATATATCTGTCAAACTTATTTGTGTTATTTCGTGTAATGATACCAATATTACGTCATCAAATTGGATGCCCGCGTTTTTGACAGTTTAAAAAAGGTTTAAAATTTAATTTAAGTTTTTGGCAAGAAAGTGTGTGTATTTTTCAGAAATAAATTTTTGGTGGCTTTTTATTAGCAAAATCAACATTCTTAAATACTTTTTCAAAAACAATAGAATACTCTATTGTAAGTAAACAACGAAAATCTTATTCCACTCAATATATAACTATATTTTTCTGTTTACACTTTCTATACTACACCTACCTAAAAAAAGAACAAAGTATAATTGTGTTACCTTCTCAACACACAAACACTGTGTTCATATAAAATATGAAATAATAGTTTTATAATAAAAAGTTATGTATGTATTAAAAATTATGAGTAATAAAGTGGGTATTTTTAATTAAAACTTTTATATTAATAAAAATTTTATTTTATTATAAAGATTTGATTATATTAACTAACAATCGACGATAAACTTAATGATAAGAGTTTGGTGTGAAATACTCATATTACTTCTACTTCGAAACTATTGATAGTAAATTTTGTTTTGCTGACACGAAAACGAAGAAATTAGGTCTAGAGCTTTGTATAGTTTTTGAACAATCATTTCAGAATGGTTGGAAATTTGAAAATCTATGGCCAAAATTGTACCTAAGAAACCTTTATTCTTTTACAAAAATTATTTAAAACAGGATCCAAATATTGCGATATCTCCGAAACTCTGCGTCCAATCATTAAATTAACCTGCTTTTTATATTTTTTGGGTCAAAATTACCCCATCCACCGAGTTTCATCAAATTCCAAAACAAAAATTTTTTTGCGTTTTTTGCGTTTTTTTCGATTTTTCAAAAAATTGCAAAAAAAATCGAGAAAATTTTTTATCTCCAATTTCGTTAAAACTCAGTATATAAGGTAATTTTGACCCAAAAAGTACAAAAATCGGGTGCAGTTGTTGCAATTTAAGACGAAAAGTAAGAATTCAATTTTTGATATCTGGAGTAATTTTCAAAATATGGAAAATTTTGTTTAGTTGTTAAGCTTTCACTATTTCGAAAACCAAAACAGATATCGAAAAAACATCCAGTACAGCACATTTTAATCGTTCTAGCAAATCAATTGACACTAACAAATTTGCAAAAGAATTCATTTTGTGAACTTTTCTTTATGTCCATTGAATTGTGTTTGAATTAAATTCAAAAACAATCAAAGTTTAGTTTTTAAAGTGAATGAAATAATAACAAGTGAAAACCAACAATTGACTGAGTTAATTGTTGAAATACTATGTATAGACAGTGTTGATTACTCTCTCACATTACACATACATGTCACACATACATAACTGATAATCCCATATTAATACATTCTATAAAATTTGTATCTAATTTGTGCCCTCGTGAGTAAACAGTGGTGTTTACAAAAAAAAATGTTTCATACAAAAGTTGTTTATTTTTACAATATGAGTCCTACGGATGCAAGACCCAATTGATCTATGTTGCTCATTTACGAACTCGACCTCACTTTTTACGTCCTGTAAAAACAACTTGATATATTTTTTCGTTTTTTAGTTATCGTGTTCACAGACGGACGAACGGACAATCGAAAATGGACTAATTAGATGATTCTATGAACACCTATACCGAAATTTTTTTCGTAGTATCAATATTTTTAAGCGGTACAAACTTCAGACTAAACTTAATATACTATGTATATTTCATATATACATGGTATAAAAAGGGTATATTTAATAATTATTTTTTTGTAAACTAATTATGGTATCTGCGATTTTATTCAATCTTTAAAATTAAATTTTTTGTAGTCTAAATTAACTAGAATCAAATTAAAATGATTATTTTTTTTGTTCATAATATAATGAGTAAGTCCTAACATGCGTATATTCGTCGAAGTTATATGCAATAGAGTGACTCACTCACCTTACAGTCACTCATAACAGGTTCTACAAACGAACAATATAATAATACGTTTATAACAGCAGGTAATAATGACATTTATATATGGTTTTTATTTTATACTTGTGTTGTTACTATCTAAGTAGGAAATTTCCGGGAATTTTAAATATTTCCCACCAATATAATTAATGCCTGTCGAATATTGGTTTGCAATTAATCAAAAATAATATGCTTTGTATTAAGGTAGTTCATTCGTGAAATGGATTTTCCTAGGAATAAACTTTAGAAATAAAATAAGGAATACAAGTGAAATTTACAAAGTTTTAAAAACCCTCGACATAATTTTCGGGTACGGAATCCTAAACTTGCACTTGAAGAATATCTATAAAGACTCTCCATTAAATTACCGTTTTTCTTAAAGCCTTTTCCAAATTAAACCGATTTTGAAGATCATCGCAAATTTTTAAGTTTTTCGGGTACGGAACCCTAAACACGCGCTTGAAATCTAGCTAAGAACACTCTCCATTAAATTACCTTTCAAACTAAACCAAAATAAAAAATAAAAAACGGATCATCCGTTTAGGCGCTACGATTCCACAGATAGACATACACAGATAGCGGTGAAAGTCATAACGCCCCTTTTTTTCAGTTCGGGGGTTAAAAATTGAAACATAAAATAGAATACATTAGAAACATAAATATTTAATAAAAAAACAAGTGAAAATAAACAATTAGCTAAGCTAATTGTTGAAATGCCCAGCAAGACAACAATTGCATTATTTCTTATAAATTAGAAAACTTGAAAAAACCAACAAGCGGCCTTCCGGTCATTTGTTCTTTTTTTTTTTTAAATTTTCAAAATTATTAAAAGTATTTTCTAAAAAACTTTCTTTTTCAATAATCTTTCAGTAAGCTCACTAGTTACAGTTGTCTACAAATTTTTGTCACCCTATCTTTTATAGCCCTGGAGACAATGAACACCAAAGCCCTAATTTACTCCCTCGCGGGAAAACAATGATGTTTACGAAAAAATGTTTCAAACAAAAGTTGTTCATTTTTTTATAAGGAACATTTTAATACATTTCAAATTTTATTCTAGCTCTAACGGTTTACAGGGAGAGTCCCACGAGCCTAAGACCTAAATGACCTATGTTGTTCATTTGGGAACTAATTTTTTACGCCCTGATAGCTCTATAAAAATTTCTGCTTGTTTTTTTTTTACATGAGCGTGATTAGGAAAGGGCATACAAACGAGGACATACAAAATATTTCTAACCGTTACAAATTTGGCACCAAAATTAATTTCAAAAAGATTCAAAAAAATTTAAATATTCGCACATTGTCTACATAATCTATAAACTGCCTCAATTTCGAGCTTATATGGTAATAATATATATTTTTGAATTATGTATAAAAATATGTTGTTTTTTAACATAATACTGGTTGTGACTTGTGTTTTATTAATTTGGTCACAAGATCAAGATCAAGATTATTTTATTGAACTTTTGTGATAATTGTTATTCGATTTATATTTACTTTATTGGTTATATTGAACAAGAAAAAAATTAAAGAATGAACTATATGAACTAAACCACGGAACGTGAAACACTGTTTGAAAACGTGAAGAACGATAAAGAATTCTAACAAAAATAAAATATTGAAAAAAGTTAAAAGAAAAACGTTGCAAATATTTACACGAAATTATTACATACAATATTTTTAAAATGGTCTTCTCGCTAAAATTAAAAAATAAATATATCAAATATTTTTAATTCCAGGAGAGAAAATCTTGCATTCCATTCATTAAGCCAATTTTTTTAGCTGTAGCTTGTTCAAAGTGTCTTAAAAACCAAAAATCGATTCTTTCAAAATGCGATTTTTATACCATGTATATTATATTAAGTTTAGTCCCAAGTTTGTAACGCTTAAAAATTTTGGTATAGGTGTTCATAGAATCACCTAATTAGTCCATTTCCGGTTGTCTGTCCGTCTGTCTGTCAACACGATAACTCAAAAACGAAAAGAGATATAAAGCTGAAATTTTTACATCGTACTCAAGACGTAACAAGTGAGGTCGAGTTCGTAAATGAGCAACATAGCTCAATTGGGTCTTGAGTCTGTTGGATTCATTTTGTAAACCGTTGAGATAGATAGAACAAAAGTTTAAATGTAAAAAATGTTCCTTATAAAAAGTCATAGAATAATTTGATAAACTCTCAAACCTTAATCTATTCTACTGCTTATTACCTTAATGAAAGCTTGTTTAAAAATAAAATTAAATCGAGCATAGTGTCAAGGTCGTGTGTGTATCACTCAAATCTACCGTGAATTATTAAAATGTTGATATTAAAAGGTGAGGGTAACAATTGACTTTATAATCAATTTTTTCATATGAATACCCTATGTAATTTGTCTGGTCTATGCTATCCACACACTTTTATTTATAGTCGTTTCAATGAAGAAATTTTTCTTTATGAGCAGTTTCTGCCTCCTACAAGTTTAATTCCAAATATTGTTGAAATTATGCATAAATACCAAATAATATTATCAAGAGTCAGATTGAATGAAGAAAGTTTAACTGAAAGTTTTATATTTTTCACAGAAATTCAATAAAACGCGATTAAACAGTTGTACAACCCTGTAAAAAATTACCCTGAATTGATATAAAGAAAACATAATAATAACCCACTTTTAAGTGTCTAAGAACCATTTTTTTAGTCTAAGAAACACTTTTTGGAAGCGCTTACCAAATCAGTCCTCAAACTTTATTTCCTTCAACAAATTTTTTTTTATGACTTTGATTATACTTAAAACTTATAGCCAAAAATCAAATCTGGCAACTACGCTACTACGCCAGGCAATAGATTGGTGTTATTTGACCTTAAATTCGCTGCTCTGGTACAATGGTACACTCTCAATAGGAGGCCGGATGGCAATAGGGGCCGGACTAAATTTTTACATTTTATTTATCACTTCAGGTAAACAAATCTCACTGCACGTGTTGAGGAGTATAGTTGGCTTTTAAAAATCTTTACTAGTATGCAAGATATGAACGTTTAAAATTCCTAATTAAACAAAGATGAACATACCCACTAGTGACGTCAAGCATGGGTATCGTCATAGAGATGACATATAAAACATTTTTTTTGTTAAAAAGAGATGGACAACTTTTGAATGCAACCTTTGATTGCTTATAACTAACTTCTTCGTTTTTTAATCAATTTTAATTTTACTTTCCAATTTTGTCATGGTATCAAGTTTTATAATTTTATGGGTAATATGGGCAATTCGGCATCAGGATTATCCCCTATTCAACGCATAATTAGTCATCTGCATTTCAGAACCTAATTTAATGAGATATTTTCGTTCTCGATTTTACGCTTAATATGTCTCTATATATTTATTTTATTTCCATATATTTCTTTTAAATTTCTTAACAAATAGACATTTTTAACCCCCGAACTAAAAAAATTGGGTGTTATAAATTTGACCGCTATGTGTGTGTGTGTGTGTGTCTGCCTGTCTATAGCATAGTAGCGCCTAAACGGATAGATCTTAATTTTTTTAGTTTTGTTTGAAAGGTAATTTAACTCAGAGTGTTTTTAGCTATGTTTCAAGTGCGAGTTTAACTAAAAATTGGCGACGATTTTCAAAATGCTCTAAGGAAAAAGGTAATTTAATGGAGAGTGTTCTTATATATATGTTTCAAGTGCGAATTTAGGATTCCGTACCCGAAAAATGTGTCGGGGGTTTCAAGATAAAAATTTGAGGAAAACATTTTATACATTGTAAAAATCGTGATGCACCACTGAAATAAACTGATTTAATTAGCTGTTATAATGGGCGCGCATTATTCAACTAAAATTTCGGGTGAAAAAATCCTAATGAAGTACGGTTTGTTATTATATAAATTACACAGGGTACATATTGAACCATATAAGGTGATTTTGTATTGATACAATATATGGCGCCATTAATCTCATTAAATCACATAATAATATTAAAAATCAAATGTACAAATGTTCATAATATAATCCATTGTATAATAAATAGAACCTATGGTGAACTTGGCCGCTATGCCCTCAACATAATCATATGAAGCCATTAAAGCTACAAAGTGTTTAAAAACTAAACAGAACACAACACCTTATTAAAAATGTTCAAAACAACATAATTTTTAATTCAGCTAAACATACGCGTTACTATATGCGTTTAATGTGACTTCGAGCATTCACCATAAAAAGTATACGAACCGTATCATGACTAATTCAAGAAGCATTTATGTTACACGTATATTTACCTAAGTATATTGTTGTAAAAACATATAGTCCGCGGGACAGTTTCCTCTCAAAATTGTTCCTTCTAAACAGGGTATTCTACTATATTTGAAAAAGTACTTCAAAATGTTGATTTTGCTAATAAAGTCACCAAAAATATATTTCGGAAAAATACACACGCTTTCTTGCCAAAGATTTTAATTAAATTTTGAACCTTTTTTAAACTGTCAAAAACGCGGGCATCCAATTTACTAATGAGACCTAATATCGGTATCATTATACGAAATAACACAAATAAGTTTGACAGATATATTCATAGACAACTAAATATAATAAATATAAATATTTATTGTCTATGGATATATTATACCCAGCTGTCTAAATTGAACTAACTGATGGTCTATGGTTCATACCGATATGACATCACATCAGGGTTAGCACGTGTTAGGTCACGTGCTATACAATTTAAAAATTAGGATTTTTAATTTTAATATTATAAAAGAAAAATTTGCTTTTATGACTCGAAATCAGAATATTTAAGTATATTTTTACATAAATTTTAACTTTTTTCAAATTTCAGAATTTATTTTTAACTACCGAAAGTACCCTTTTATAAGACGCTAAGGACCTTTTAAGGTGTAAGTTTGTAAACTGGCCTTTAAAAATTGTAGAAAAAATTAGTTTATTCGATAACGGAAGCATTTTGAATTCAAAATTGTTTCTTATCTGAAGGTCATTAAAAAAGAATGGAAAAATATTTTTTTTTAGAAGTTAACTTAAGAAATAGGACCGGATTAGCCCCCATTGGGGCTCTAAACATTTTTTCTACTTGCTGGCCCCTCCTTCTTTATCTCACAAGAAATAAACCACAGAAAAACACATTTTATGAATAACTCCGTTGATCAAACTTCACCCTCAATAATCCGGGCACTAGATAATTTGTCTATACAACGACACAGCCCTGAAAAGGAAATACATTTTTGTTTCTTTTATTTGACAAAAATGATACATGTTAGACATAATTTACCTGTCCTTTGTTGTTTATACTATACGTTTTTTATCAGCAAAATGAAAAATTATATATTTAAAATAATTCAATGCAAACTAGTTTTAATAAGTTTCCGCTTTCTATCTGAACGCATTAGACGATTGTGGTTTCGAATATTTAGTATTTCAACGTCATTTATTAGACTGATAACTGTTTATAAAATTAAACGTATATTGTAATTTTTTTTGACTTTTTTGAAAAAGATTATCAAGTATATTCTAAATTTTGTTTATTTAGAAAAATTCTAAAAACCAAACTCATTGAACACGACAAAAAAGGACAACGAAATTGACATGACACTTCAATTTTATGGGTAAATTATTTTTATAAAAATTTACTATTGAACAACAAATACCATGCCATGTGGTTTTTTTTATCGAAATGTGGTTTACCCTTATCAAATAGTTTTTATAGTTTTCGAAGTTCTTGTTATTTAATCAACTGTTATATAAAAAAAATTGTAAAGTGTGTGCTAGATCACATCTAGTAGGATTCGATAAACATATGTAAGTTCAAAAGTAATAAATGGACTATTAGACGTCAGAACAATGGTTCAATCTCCAACAACTCAAAGCCCTATCAGTTCAAAAAATAATTCTTGAGTCACAAAAATAGTTCTATAAAAATCATACTTCTTATAATAATAAAATGTGGTAACCAACTTTTAGCTTACAATTTCCTTTTTATTCTCATTCATGAAATTACACGACTGAAAAAGGAAGTTTTTTTTATTAAGATAATTTTACGGTTTATTACGTGTTGAAAACAACCAATATTAATGGAGTATAATAAGTAAACATTTTTCATCAACGGACCCAAAAAAAAAAGTAAATATCCACATAAATAACCAAAATAAAATTAAATATTTTAGGAACATTATTAACGTAAATAGTCGACGAAGGGAACACCTCTGTTATCACACAAGTTGAGAAACCAATTGAAAAAAACAACAGTATTATATTTTTAATCCCGATTTTCTCTAATTTTATAAAAATTTTGTAACATAACCTATCTTTATAGTAGTTTAATGACTATTTTTATATTAATGACTATATGACCTCGAGTGTAAAATGACTCATTTATAAATATGTAGCAGGGAAAATTTTTTCATTTTTTAAAGGTAGACATTGCTATTCTCTCCGAATCTATACTTAAAATTTTGCAAATAAATATATTTTCTGTCTGTTATCTTTTAGTTTTATTAATTATACAGTTTATTTATAATTAACAAAAACCGGCTAAGTGCAAGTCGGACTCGTATACGAAGAGTTCCGCACCACCGTACAAGACTGAACCAGCATGCTCAACACCAGCCTGGTCGATTTTTTTTTACATTTGCAAAGTGTTCTTTTTGGAGTTGGCTATTTTGGTATATATTATTTGTTGTCAAATCCAGATTTACAAGATACAGCCCAGCGGAGTCTTAGAAAGAAGGTTCTGTTGGTTACCCTTCGTGTACGAAATCCTAAAAACAGGAGTGATAATTCAAAATACTCTCTTTTCTGTAATTTGACGTAAAACCTAATGAGCTTCTAACATTTCTAGTTTTATCACAACTTAGAACCTCTAAATGCACTCCTTCGAACGATATTATTCTTCTAAAAACAGTTAAGTTTCCTCGAAATAACTTTTATTCTATGCCATTTGGCAACGAAATTCTAAAAAATGAAATGGCTTTTTTCTAAAAAATTTATGAAAATTATTTTTGTAAATAAACTAAATTTTCGGAATTTTAACCGTTTCAATGCAGAAGACTAACTGCATTAATGCAATTGTAAGGTTCATATAAAATTAAGAGATAGAACCATGTAACTTTAAAGCCATTACTAATTCCATCTAATTTGTGCGAGGTCTTTTAAATGGTTTAAAATTTAACTTCCTAGATTTTTAGTATTTTAAAAAATATTTTGGAACGTTGGACGTTCAAGACAATCATATTATGTATATGACGGTGATAATAATACTGTTATTTAAACAAATGTATATAAACATTAAAAAATAACGACTTGTATAATGATATTATACTAATTAGTTAGCATATATCTACAACAACTAAAAAAGAAAATTTAATTTCATGGCACAGACAAAAACATATTAATATTAATTGTATATATGATTCGCAAAATCATCTGTTACCATTCAAATTAAGAATATGAAATAATGCCTACCCATTTGTACTTAATTACACCACACCTCAAAACACATGCATGCGTAAAGTAATTCATTTTTTATGGTGTTATTGTGTTTCTTAATAGAATCAGGTGTTTTATCTTTATCGATTTTTTCCACCAAGTTGAAGAAAGTTATTTAGTGGAATTTATTCAATAAAATAGATTTTAAGATAATTTAGCAAAATGTATTTTATAACTTGACTATAAATTAGGGGAATTGATGACAGTTTTTAAGTCACCATTTGACCAAAGTTAAAGAAACATTTTGTCAACAGTACTGACCCAACGCATGAGTAAGCCATTGGTCTTCCAAACCGTATACGTTGCAGTACCCGAAATATCGCAAAAAATTCACAATTTGACTAAAAACGAAACCTATTTTTAACAATTTTAAAAATGGAAATATTTTTCCATTTTGGCCACCTTCGTGAATTGATTCTAGTCAAAACTTATATATAACTGATATACTATTCAAAACAATCCGAGGCATATACAAAAAGGGGATCTTGAAAAGCTGTTAAAGCGTCAACCAACTTAACTGTAAAATAATTAAAGTTAATACTACTCACTCGTGGATTTTGACTTTCAATTATAAATGTTTCTTACCTGAAAATATAAAGAAAATTGAAATTAGTAAAATTTTAAATGTCAAAGGTGAAGCATATTATCGATTCATTTTTGAACTAGCGGTTATTTCGCCACTCAGAACAGTAATGTCATCTTTCAAGTGACGAAAATTCAGTATTATATGCCCGTTGTACAATAATTATCGATATACGCTTAATTAGTTTTGGAAAATACCGAAAACTTGATATTGAAAGTAATGAAATGTTCAATTCTTACACGATCAAAACTTTACCAATTAAAATAAATAATAGTTTTAAAAAAAATTTTAAAAACACGATTTTGTAACCATAGCTGAATTAAAAAAGTAGAAAATAGTTTCTATAAGTTAAAAAAAAATAGAGTGATTAAGAAAAATATCATTTTATCGTAAAAAAGCGTGGGGTGCTAAATTTCAATTGTTGTATATATTTTATTGGAGATATTGGTAAAAGGAAAGTCAAGTTTGAAACTATTATTTATGTATTATAAATTTTATCTACGCTTCCACCAGAATTATATGAATTATTTATATTATAAACTCGTTAATCCTGAAAATCCTAATCAGGATAATCGAACAAACTTATTACATTATTGTATTGTCATCGATCCTTGATAAGTGTGCGAAGTTTCAATTAATTCAATCCGACGTTTTGAAGTGGATGAAAATCACGTTCAAAGATTCCGTTACAAAAAATACCTATCAAATAAAGTTTGATCCAATTTATTTTTAAATTGATCAAATAATTTTTCTATTTTTAATATATAGGTGTCTTAGTACATATGGCAGACAAGTCATTTTGTGTCGCATTTGACAGGTTGTTTTTACAACTTTTTGCACTTGCTAAATTTTAAATCGATGCAGGTGTTGTAAATTAAATACAAAATATAACAATTAAATGGCGACTGCTTTATCGGCATTTTACTGTGGTACATTCCATCAATTTGTACTTAAAAAATTCAAAGAGCACAAAAAAATACAATCACAGTAAACAATTTTCACCTGCTTGACAATTGAAAATCGACAATTCAAAACAACTTATACCAACAACTTACACGTGGCGCTTTCATCAAAAAAATCTACTTTACATCATTCTTTTGTTTCATGCATCATTTGACAAGAAAAGCTATTAATCATGAAAGTAATAAAACGTAACCTCAATTTAAATATGAATCAACCAATTGGAGATAAAACTTCACTTCCAGCACGAAACTATAGTCAGATGATTATAGTACATTTTTTTAAACAAAAAGTGCAAAACATAATTCACTTGTGCATTTAATAAATAAGTACCACAATTTATTAGAACTATGTTCCTTATCGCACGTTATCGTTCTGATTTATTTGCAGATTGGGAGGTAAAACCAAGAAAAGTGACATAAAAAACGACACCATAAACCGACCCATTTGGCCTAGATCACCTAGGAAACTGAAACTTTTTCAATCGATTCAGCTTGCAATGAAATTGAGAGTATAAAAATATATTTTTATAATTTGTGATTTATGATGTCACAATAAATGTCCTGATCAAACCAAATGTAACGTATGCACATGTTTTACACGGGGAAGCCTTAGGCAGAGGTAAATGGAGGAAGCCTAAAACAGCAGAGTTAACTAAGATAGTTAAATCGTTTGATGAGAAACATAAAAGATCCGAATTCAATTCTACAACTCTGTACTTTGTCACTTTTTTCTTTTTATTCAAAATAATTCAGAATGTTTCATATCGAAGTATAACAATCATGTTTTGCAGTATAAAAGCCATCAGCTTCCGGACTACAAATAGCCAGTGTAATATTACTAAGAAGTAAAAGTATTTCGGACATTCCATTTGGTACTATAAATACTGATTTATAAAAAAAAAATATTTAAAAAAAAGTTCTTTAATGAGTCATCAACCAGCAAGCAATAAAAAATAAATTGTATTAAGATGGTTGTTTGGTTACCTTTTGAATCTGACTCTGACTCTGTGTGTCTCTGACAATGTTCTTGCTTCCAAGTTGCTGATTAATATTTTGTACCCAAACACAAGTATATGAGTGAGTGTGTCTGTGAGGAAGAACTTGTTTAAAATGCATATGACATCACATTCATCAGTTAAAAATTGCTTAAGTATTATTTATATTTATAAAAAAAAAATGAACATCGTTTACCTTTAATAAATGTAAAGGTTTGTTTACACTACATTAAAAGATAATCATGACGTAAGACTGTTATGGGAAAATCACTAATGACGTCAAACAGTTTTAAGCAAGCTTAAATCAAAAACAGCAGTTTTAACACTTCATTCATACATTTGAACAGTATTGTTGTAAAACACAGTCTGTTATCGCAGTTCTATTTTAAGGCACTAGTTATTGCATTTTGCCTTTTCGTTGGTTTAAAACGTATTGGAAAGGCCAAAAAGTTCGAAAAGTAGGTACACTACAACTTTCTACAGCCGGACCAATCCAGCACAGTCGAGTCCTCTTGTGAGGAAATGGGCCGAAAATTGCAGCCGCACATTTCACAATGTCCTTCAATCGTCTCGGATCTCTAGTCAACCGTCTACAATCTTTTTAAGCACTTTGATAACTTTTTTACGAGTAAAACCTTCGCCAATCAAGACCAATTAAAACGTCCCTCGTCGACTTCATCGAATCCCGAGATATTACAGTTTACACAACCTAATAATTTATAACAGTTTAATCCGATCTTTATCGATATTGAAAACTCTAAGGATTTACCTCAAATATTTTAAGAAATTGTCAAAATGATGACATTACCAACAGAGTTTATCTCGGTTGAATATGGCCTCAAGAAAATTTTTAATGAGATATGAGAAAACTGTCTCATATTATTTTAAGGGGACCCTTATTTTAATATGTCTATTAAAGAGATGAAAAAATACTTTAAACAGTACGAATCTACCTTTATACTATTATCAACCGTTTGAAAAAAGTTCCTTCCATTTGTAAGAAATTCTTAGAAAACGTTGGTGTGACACAACTACAAATAAAAACAGTATCGTCATCATAATTCTCACATAGCCACAATTTCCAATTTATTATTATTAATAAAATATCAACTCTTGTATATTGTTCTCATAAATATTATTTTCTGTTAATTTGTGTTCACAATAATTATCATTTATCAACAAGCTAATAATAAAATTATCCGTTTTATATTGAATTTTATTCGCTTAGCATTCCGTACCAAGTTAGAAAGTAATAATAATTCACAGTAATTGTCTCTCCCTCCTTAAAAATGAAATACATTTTAAGCTTTAAACTCATGCGAAAAGTCGAAGAAGTTAATATCAATCATTGAATCTTATTTGTATTTTGAGTCAATAATATTTCTGGGTCCAATGGAATGATTATGATTATAATAATAAGCATAAAAGCTATTATGCTCAACCTACTGATGCTCAGTTTTTCCCAATTTTTCCTTAAGGTGTCTTTATAATACCTACCATCATATTTTCAACTATTTATCAACAATTATTTGAAGTTTTACTTTAATCATTCAAAATCATTTAAGCTTTTTTTTATTTCTCTAGTAATATCGTGAACGTGTTAAAGCAAATAAAATGTTAGAATATGCAACCATGAAACATAACATAACGCCGACTACACACTTAACACATGTTTTAAAAACATGAATATATGAAATTTATACAAATAAAATGTATTTATTCAATAAAATTGTTTGTTATTGAGGTAATAAACAGAGCATAGCAAATCAATTAGACAATTAGAAATTATATTGATGAATATTTAATTTGTATATTATACATTATTAGATTTATATATGTTATATTAATAAAGATTTTAATTATTAATTATCAATAATTTTAAATAAATACGAATATATAAATATATACACGTACACGCATTTCCCATGTATCGAAAACTCATTTAATTGATTTTCGTGCCCAAGTATAAAATATCTACAGATCACTGTTAATGTGGTTATAATTATTTTTTATTGAATATTTAATGATGATTTTACATTGAAGGGCAATTTTCTGTAACAAGAAAACTCTTGAACGATTAACTTGCAGAAAGTACAAAAAAGATTTTATTCTATTCCCTATTCATTGCTTTAAATAACTGCCGTATTTGCCAAGAAAAAAACTAGCCTTTTTATTTTTTTATTTTTCTAGTATTTCTGAGTGATAAAAGAATAATTTTTTTGAAAAACTCATGGAGCGATTTATTAAATTCAAGAACTTGAAACCTCTTTTATATTTCTACTCCAGAAAAGCTTGTTCAAGTTATATCTTTCTGCATTGAGGTTATCTCGTTAACGAACCAATTTATGTAAATGGATCAATCTTATGGCTAGGCGTAAATGTAAAAGATAATGTTAACAATTTTTTTCACCATTTATTTCTCTAAACGCTTGTTTTTTCAAATTTATTTCTCTAAACTATTGTTTTTTCAAAAACTAGATACAAAATTCACATTACGAACGTGTTTATACAGTTTAATTAATCGGAAAATGATGTACCGATGTATCAAGTACGTCACCAGAACATCGGCATAAATAGGGAATATTCATGTATTTTTTTTACATTTTAAATTCATTGTTTACATCATTATAACAAAGTAAAAAATATAAATACTGCTTAAAAATGTTGTAATTAAGTGTAAAAAAATATTAAAAATACATTATAATTTTGAGATATTTAAACGCAGTTTTTTGTAGCTCTCTGTTGATGACGTATAGGTACGTGATCTGTCAATTGATGACAGTTCAATGTATAATTTACACTTTAAAAAAATGAATTTACAACACAGAATTTACACTCGTTATTATTAAGTTTTCTAATAAAAAGCCGTAGAATAGTATAGTTTAATGATAAACCATATAAAATGTAAGTAATTAATATCATACAGCATGTCAACAAATTTGACAAGCCCGTACTAAGATGTCACGTCTGTATAAAAATTTGAATTTCCGTTTCAGAAATTTTTAAATGCCCTCACTGAATTTGTACTTTTATTAATTAATTTTAAGTAATTAAAAAGGATGTTAATTACTAAAATAATGGTTTAGTTGAAATGTCCAGTCATTAAAGTTACGGAAGAAAAATATTTGAGCCAAATTTAAATTTCATGAATATTCCCTATTGGTGTTCAAACTTTCTGGGTGGCAAGGAAATATAAATTCCTTGACATATAAAATAATTCATTGATATAAATAAAAATAATTCATTACAATAAACCTCAGTATAAACATTATTATTGTTACATCATCAGTAAAGTATAATTAAAAAACAAAAGCAGATCATCATCAATATTAAAATGTCACATTCCAAATATTCTGTTATGAATATGTATATGAAATCAGCAACAATAACAACTACAAAACCACACACTAGACTTATTTAAAATAACAATTAAAATGATTACACAAAATAGATGAATATGTTAAGATAAAATAAAATAATAAAAGAAATTCTGGTAACGACATTTTTGATATATTAAATAATAAATACAACATTAAAACTAAAATAAGAGAACCTCTATATACACGATTTTCATTAAAAAGGTAACACTAAATAAATACCATATTTTGTCAAAATAGTGTATTAAAAAACTCTCAAAACTAATTCTCAAAATATAGTGGATGAAAAGTAATTCTGAAAATGCAAGAAAGGTAAAAACGTTTTCTTCAAATTTGAAAGAAGGTAAAACGGTTTCAACAGGTCTTGGAAGTATATCACTTATAAGAGACTGACTTAGTTACAAGACACTACGTAATTAAACATTCTACCCACGTAGAATTATTGGTGTAAATTGTTTTAATTAAGATTAATTAATTCATATCTTATCAAAATGGAGACATATTTTCTACACCTTGAATTTGACCTTCATTTTCGGTATTTGATTTTAAAATAACCTCGGGTTCATTACGGCTAAGAGATAGAAGACCATCCTAAAATTAAATAAAAAAGGGAATCTATTTTCTTCGAAAATCTAATAAATTATGCAAAATATAATTGTAAGAGACATTGAAGCAAGCTTTGACTTTGACACTTTGACACGTGATTTTGATAAGAAAACTAACGGAGATAAGACTATTTGAGTCTCGAACCAATTTCTAATTTAAAATGTTCTTTTCTCTTTTATCAACAGTAAGCCTCAGGTGAGTTTTAGTTGATTCGGAAGATCATAGTCAAATTCTAGGACAACAACGTCTTTCAATCAAAACTTTTTAACAAAATTTTTCTGTATTTTACTACCCTACAAGATTTTTACATCTATCGATTAAAATAGTCCACCGTACCGTGAATACAGATTAATTCTTCTAACCGTTTTTAAAGAATTGTCTGCCTATAGAGGTGTGTGTGTGTGGCGCTAAAATCAGATATTTAGTTTTGGTTCATTTCTGTGGTACATGCATAGCATGTTCTTAATAATATATTTATATACAAACAGATTGTACATGTATGTACGTATATATGTATTTATGTATATATGTATATGTGATGTGATAAGAGTCTATTCAACTATACAATAATTTGTATGTTATTAAAGTATAACAAATGTACTATGAATGTATATGTTTTTATATAATACAACCTTTGATTGCCGGGTTCACTGCAACTTACTTTGATTACAATCATATTATATGATGTATATTTCAAATATACAGACTGATTCAATAATAATGCACTTATCAACTTGGTACATGGGTTCCTTGTATCAATAAAGTTGGAATGATTATTTAGTTTAAGAATTTTCATTTTCGAGATACAGGATGAAAATGTTTCAAGACAAAAATATAACAATAGAAAAGTTGTATAAACTGCAGATGAAGTGTCGAAGCATATTAACTAAAGTTGAAATCAGGAAAGAAATATATATAAAAAAATTTGGAATTGATAAGGAATGTTTGATATAATTTTAAAATAATAAAATATTATCTCTGTCTTTTTATTCTATCGATCAGTTTGCGTAGAATTTGTAGAAGCCGCAAAAATACCCGTAGCAAAAAGCAGGCTTTAGATAAATGATATAAGCTATAATAGTAATTTACTTTCTTTTTATTTATAGTCAATTTTATTACAAATGGATCGATTTACAAAATTCGCTACGATTTTTGCCAATTTTGGTGCTTAATGTAAAAAAAAAAACTAAACCGACTACTTTTAAATCATCGTAAGCCAACGAAAAAAAGTCATAGCGAATTTTTTTCATAATAAGTAATTATCCCACCTTCCGTTCTATTAAAAAAATATAAATTTGCATCTACCTGCTATCCCGAACAGGGCATCCGTATTATAGACGTCTTGAACTAAAACAAAAAATTTCATCCCTTTATCTTTAACCGTTTGGGAGTAATTTTTTCCCAACACTGTATATAAAATTTATTTTAAGTTATATGTATATTAAAACTTCTATTATGTTCTTAAAATATACGTCTCACCCATTTACATTTTGGATAATATATGTCTCTCTCATTAAGTGGTAACATCTTTTTGGACAATGTGTCTCCCATTAACGTGGTAAAATCTTCTTCAACAACCCTATATACTAATGCACATACCATCTTTAAAGAGATAATATTTGTATACGATATACCAAATATCTTCTTACTTGACTTCACTGTACTATGTATTATATATAATTTTATTATGATTACTATTGCAATGTTTAGTATATTTAACCCTTAACACACATTATCTCTTGACAATTTTCATGAGATCTAATCTTCAATTATTAATAAAGAACTCAAACAAGGTGCTGCAAAAATCAACTTTCGAAATTCCCTGATGTTTCCCGATTTTCCAGTGCAATTTATTACCCAGACAGATAAAAGCTACATTAAAGTTTTTCACCTTTAGTAGAATTCTATAATTGAATATTTTGCCTCTGAAATGGGCTTTTTTTTTTATCGCAGGTCACGAATCCGGTGTTAAAATTGAACAATATCAACCTCGAGTACGGAATTCATGTCGTTTTTGGTCAAAAATCCTTTTTTTCTGGGAAAATTTAAATATAAATATATTAGTGCTATAATTTCTCCTGGGGGTTTTTATCACTAATCACAAATCCAGGGGGGGGGGGTAAATTTAACAATACTACACTCCAATATGAAATAAGGGCTATTTTTTTGACAAAAAAACTCACTGGTTAAAACCGATGATTCAAATCAAAAAAAATTTTGAAATCAGTGCTGTCTGACAGGTTTTTACCATTTTACAGTATTTTCCGGCTTATTTATTCGACTATATGTTTCATTTACAATTCTTGAAACTTGAGGGTTAAAAGATATATCAGTACAAACAACAAGATACATAATAATTTCAAGTACACACACACTACTCCCATTAAAACATTAACTAATCAACTAGTTTAGTTATTAATACCCTAAATAAGTATACTAACTGTAGGAGAGACTGTTATACCTTGGATCACAATTTATATGTCTCGAACCACGCGTAGTATTAAACAGTCATTTTAGAACGGCTAGAAATCAATGAGGCTGTTGACCGAGTCGTGCCTAAAAGGCACCGAGCACTTTTTTATAACCGAGAACTTCAAGTGGTGATCCGTTTAGGTGGCATTGTAGCACCAAAACGGATGAACCGATTTTGATATTTTTTTGTTTCGATTGAAAGGATATTTAATGGAAAGTGTTCTAGAATGCGAGTTTAGAGTTCCGTATCCGGCACAACTAAAAAATAGGCCATGATCCTCAAAATCGGTTCAGTTTGGAGGAAGCTTTAAGGAAAAAGGTAATTTAATGGAACGTTCTTAGGTCTGTTTTAAATTTGAGTTTAGGGTTCCATACCCGAAAAATTTATCGGGTTTTTTTTTAATTTTGTATATTTCAGTTTTTATTCAATTATTATCTTTTTTCGCAACTGAAGCTTTTATTGCAACTAAATTTTAAAGCTGTTATCCACAACCGAATGATCTGAAATTTTGAAATCGCGCATAGTTTGGATGAAAATGCCTGGTTAAAAAGTGACGTCATTCTACGTCAACTATGACTGATTCAGCAAGATGGGCGGATTAGCATACATTAAACAATATAAGATTCTGTATACAAAAATTACATATTTGACAGATAGTGTCTTGCTTCCGTCTATAGCTCATAGCGTTAACGGTCAGTTTAACGGTCAGGGAGCCAGAAACTCTTAATATATTCGAATGTAGATTAAGAAATAAATAAGGATTAAAAATAATGCTGTGGGTGGCCTCTATTATAGACATGATATGAGAAACGGAGGTTAAAGTTTGTAAAGTTTTTAATGTAAAAGTTTGCGGCGCTGCGAAGAATTTCCATTTTTCTTTTCTGTTATCATCATACAGTTACTGTTTTGTATATTTCAATATCTCAAGAAACTCTAAGATACATTATAATCAAGGTACAACACTTTACCATATATGATAAACTCACAAGTTATATTGTAACTCGCTTAGTTTAAACTTAGCTGTTAACTATAACTACAAGTAAAACATATTTTATAACAACATTATGTTACTATACATAACATGTTTACTTAAATTTTAGTGTAGATAATAATTTTCTAAATAATATTATATATTTCAACATAGATTTCAAATGAAATATAAAATTATATCTAATTTATCTAAATTTCATATCATATCATCATGATTTTAGTTTTGATAGATTTTGTCAAAATTCATACCTAAAAGTTATTTTAATTATGTTAATTAATATTCTACAGAGGACTGTTGGAGACCTGTGATTATGTTCAATCGTTAATGCTTATAATAATAAAGCCACTACGTGGGTTTTGTATTTTAAGTAAATAAAATAAGTATTATTTTATGCATAAAATATTATAAACTCTCACTAATTGAAAAATAAATACTGAACGAAACGACCTTTACGACCCCGACATCAAGTAACTGATGTAATGTTCAAAAAAACCAGAACCGATGTAGCTACGAAACAAGAATGATCGAATTTTCTTGGTTATAAAATGACAAATACAAAGAGTTATTATGGTTTCACAGAAACATTAAGAAATTGGAGTTTTGACCAGCATGCATTTTAACAACTCAGTTTACTGTTTTCGTGGTCATTGTTTTTGAAATTGAAGCCGTTTAACTTACACATTATTGATATTATTTTTTCAAAATTTTCCAATATATACTCCTTCTTAGCTGGTTTTAAATAATTTCGGAAATGGTAGGTTTTCAAGATAAAATTTCAATCTCATACCAGTTAGATAAACCTTCCTTTCGAGAATAAACCTTTCTTCATACACCTAGTGTACTAGAGGTCTATTATGAGAAATGAATCTCTGAAAAAATTATCAAAAACTAATATTATTCCATAATGAGTAAATCATAAGTGCTTATAGCTCTAGAAATTTAATTTTTTTGATATATAATCGTTTGAAGTTAGGTCTATGTGTAATAGCGATGTTATTAAGGAGGGTGACTCGCCAGTAATAGAAAACAAGTGAAAACAAACAATTGACTGAGTTAATTGTTGAAATACCATTTATAGACAGTGTTGATTACTCTATCACATTACACATATACACTTATACATGTCACACATACATAACTGATAATACCATATTAATACATACTATAAAATTTGCATCTAATGTGTGCCCTCATGAGTAAACAGTGATGTTTACAAAAAAAATGTTTCAAAAAAAAGTTGTTTATTCGTTTATAAGGAACATTTTTTACATTTAAACTTTTGTTCTATTTCTAACGGTTTAGAAGATGTATCCTACGGACCATAGATCCAAATGACCAATGTTGCTCATTTACGAACTCGATCTCCTGAGTGCGCTGTAAAAATTTCAGCTTGATATCTTTTTTCTTTTTTGAGTTATCGTGTTCACAGACGGACGGACGGGCGGGCAACCGAAAATGGACTAATTAGATGATTCTATGAACACCTATAATAAAATTTTTTTCGCAGCATCCATATTTTTAACCGTTACAAACTTGGTTACTGTATGGAATCAAAAAAAACCAGCGAAAGTAAAATTTTACGCTACGGAACTATACAAAAATGCAACTTATAAAAGACAATAAATAAAATCTATTATAATTAATGTGTCTACTGAACTTCCAAGGTTATGTTAAAAAATTTTTTTCTTAAAACAACCAATAAAACACAAACATTCTAGTCTAGGAGCCAGTGACAGATTTTCACGACCAAGTCCCTCCCAATCAAAAATTTGTGAAATGCATTAGGGATTTATACTACGAATACTCGCGACCGTCAGCTGCGACTCCGTGGGTGGGGCGGGCAGTGGCAGCCTCCCACGCATGGAGGAAAAAAAAATCTTTTCAGTCATTTCCTCCCATTTGAAAATTTGTCAGATTATAGTTTACCTAGTATTTTAAAGAAAAAACAAAGTCAGCTGACCATAACATGGTGGATTATATATCAGCTGGCTGCTTGAACATGAAAAAAAAAATTTATATTTTCAATGATTTCCTCTCAACTAAAAATTTACCTGGTGGTCGTTTATATGCTACTATGAATGAAAATTAATGTCAGCTTGCTATATCTAAGTGGAAAGTTTGTCAGCTGGTACCTTCAAAGGTGTAATGCAGCAACATCGATCACCTACTGTATCTTATCAGCTGACGACTTTTCCCTTGACTTACAGCTAGCTGATTTTTTTCATTATTTACTAGAGCATATTAACAATCATCCTATAAATTTTCGTTCGGGAGAAAATAACGTATCTTAAGTTATTCTTTCTTTCTATATCGCAGCCATGACTGCGCACAAAGGCCCTTTGTTGTGTATAGCGCATGTAGAAGATTTTCGGTAGAAAAAAAAGACTCGAGGAGAAAGTGAAACGTGTTTAGTCGACAAGAGTGTTAGTATAGTCACAGTTCGGTAAAAAAATAAACATGTCTAATGTAATACCTTTTTGTGTCTTTTGCAAAAAAACTAATGCTCAGTTAAAATTATTTAGCGAAGATCAATTAAATAAGTGCAGAAATGTATTGGCAATACGAAATGCTAATAATTTAAGTGGTCACGATACTGTGCTTCCTACACAACCAAACAATTTTCAGTTGTATCACAGTGATTGTTATCGACGCTACACAGCCTTGCCGCCAAAATATAGAAAAAAAAGAACGACATCAGAAGACACACCTTCTTCAACATTACCGTATGTTTATAGATTTGATATTATTTCTTTAAATTATCTCGATTATAAATTTATATTAATTTAATGTAAGAAAAAGTATAATGTAGTAATATAATATTTGCCTCATGAACGATATCACTACTACTATAGTTTTGAACTAGGAAATTACACTATAGACTCATTCTACACTAAGCGTATATACACTATACACACTTTTTAGTCAAGAAGTATGTGTATATGTACGCTGTAATGAAAATTAATAATAATATGTTACAATTAAGAATTAATAATTTTTTTTAGGCAAAACGAAGATGACCTTCATGTAAGTGCAGGACCAAGTGGAATCACAAACACCGGTAATACACTGTCTGCCGAGGAAGCTGACGTTAATGTCGTTATCCCAGAGCTACAGGTTCCCGAAAATGTTGGCTTAGCTGCTGAAGCCGACATTCCTCCTGCCGATATTCATTAATTAATTCACTCATACCAACATTTTCTCCATTATTTAACTTTAAATTTGTTATCAAAACACTCAAATCAAGCATACTGCCGAATAACTTAAGATACGTTATTTTCTCCCGGACGAAAATTTATAGGATGATTGTTAATATGCTCTAGTAAATAATGAAAAAAATCAGCTAGCTGTAAGTCAAGGGAAAAGTCGTCAGCTGATAAGATACAGTAGGTGATCGATGTTGCTGCATTACACCTTTGAAGGTACCAGCTGACAAACTTTCCACTTAGATATAGCAAGCTGACATTAATTTTCATTCATAGTAGCATATAAACGACCACCAGGTAAATTTTTAGTTGAGAGGAAATCATTGAAAATATAAATTTTTTTTTTCATGTTCAAGCAGCCAGCTGATATATAATCCACCATGTTATGGTCAGCTGACTTTGTTTTTTCTTTAAAATACTAGGTAAACTATAATCTGACAAATTTTCAAATGGGAGGAAATGACTGAAAAGATTTTTTTTTCCTCCATGCGTGGGAGGCTGCCACTGCCCGCCCCACCCACGGAGTCGCAGCTGACGGTCGCGAGTATTCGTAGTATAAGTGCCTAATGCATTTTACGAAGTTTCACTCGAGAAGAAATAATTGACCAAAATTGTACCTGGCTCCTAGACTATTCATTTAAATGCTAAAGACCAACATAAACACTTAGTAAATAGTCAACGTTTACAGCCGGAGCACGGACATGAAACGGACTTTGCAATAATTTTTAAAATTTAATTTTTTTGAAAATAATTTGATTAAATCGGTTATAAGATACTTGATAGAGTTTAGTCTTGTTGTTATATAAGTTGTTCGTTCAATTTAAAAACATTTAAGTTCAAATAAAGTTTTAATTGAAATTTATATTGTGTGGGGGTTATTGAAATCCTAGTTAAATTCATTCTTTTATTGGTTTAAGAGTTGCATATTTACTTATGTGGAAGAGGTTAATGTACTAATTTAAAAATATATAAAATAAACATACATTATACGTATACTGATTTTCAATAAAATAGACCCTACGTCAATGAAAAACTTATAAAATGGATCTTTTAATTGATGCTCACTTTAATGCGCAAGTTGAGAAATCACATAAAGCAAAACTTTTTACTCTATTTTCTTTCAGTTTTCAATTCTACAACGTGCATCCTTTAAAACGTAACGAATTCGGTAATGTTTTTTTAAAGATCTAAAAGTACAGTAAAACCTCAGTAGTTCTTATTTATGTAAAATCTCCTAAAACATTCTTTACTTAATTCATGATACCTAAATTACCTACAGTCAACTTTATCAAATGATTTAGATATTAGCAACAGATAAGAAGGAAAACTCACTGAATGTCACTGAATGTAGAAAGAGGATGCCCACAAAAATAAATAATCAAAATTCTCTGATAATTCCTGATTTTAACCCCCGACTAACAAAGAGAAGTATTATAAGTTTAGCGTATCAGTGTGTCTGTCTATAACATCGCAACTCCTTAACGGACGAAAATATTTTGATTTTTTTAGGTAATTTGGTCGAGAGTATTCTTAGCTATGTTTCAAGTTAGACTTTACTTGAAAATGATCCGAGAAATCGTCCTTCGGGTGGGATTTCAGACAATAATTGAGAAACTATGCAACCAAATCATTTAAATGAAGCTTTAAGAATTTTAACGAAATTGAAGACAAAAATTTGTCTAGAATATATATTCACTAGAGTGATACGCACCTGCTTCGCTGGGTTTAAAAGTAAAGATTGATAAAGATTGCTCTCGCTTATCCCCTTTCTATAACACTTTAAATAATGGTAAGGATTGTTTTACACAGGTAAAATATATGTATGGTTTTCTATTTTTTTTAAATGTATAATAGTCGTAATTATTCATTGAGTATATCAGAAAAGATGGCCGTGAAATAATTTATATTGACTATTTTTTAAGAAATCTGTAATTTATGGTAATGTCAAATGACTACCTACTTTTACAGAAATTTGTAATTTATGGTAATGTCAAATTAAATTAATTTTTTAATTTTTTTTTATTAATATATCTTTATAAATTATATCTCATGTGTTATTCTGAAATATGAGATATTGCTTTACAGTTTCATTAAAAACCATTCACTAGTTTTATCGTGAAAGCGTAACAAACAAACAAACATGCTTCAAACATGCTTACTTTCGCATTTATAATATATAGAGATAGAGATGTAATTTATATTCTTCTACTCTTGTTTACGTTTTTTTTAATCTACGTGTACATTACATACAAAATATTAAATGATTTATAAATATGTGAATAATTTCGCATAAAAATAAAGTACCATTTCGCGTTCGTTTTTTCGCTACTACAAACACTGAAAGTGTGTAAATAATAATAACGATTTTTTCATACTTTTCTTCGGTATTAAAAGAAACCTACACACAAAAAAAAATAATAATTATATGAGCGAATTCTATTTCGTATTCATAATCGTGATTTAAAATACATTAAATATATAATATTTAACCTTGTTCGTTATATAATGAACAAGTTTTGTATAAATTTTTGTTGATATAAAAATTTATCATAATGTTCATTTGTTGTTTACTGGTTTATGTGTGGTTTCCGTTTTTAAAATTACATTTGCTAGTGTTCAGTTTTAGGGGTATGGATATAGATTTGTATACGTTTTTAGAAATCGTTAAAATAAAATAATGAGACTGAAATTGGTTTTTATAAATTAAGGTATACCAATTTTAGACCCAAATTTGTAACGTTTAGAAATATTGATGATACGAACAAAGTTTTGTTAAGTGTTCATAAAATCTTCTAGTTACTTCATTTCCGTTTGTCCGTCCGTTCGTCTCTTCGTCCGTCGACACGATAAATTAAAAACGAAAAAAGATATCAAGTTTAGACACTTAATGCGCGATTATTAGCACTAAAGACAGGCGGAGGGTGGAATATGTGGAATTGAGCTAGCTCCGGGGAGGCTTTCATCTTTCAGGGGATCCCTGTGCCCCGGATTGGGATGAAATCAACCAGATCAGTAATTTCCGCATGGTACAGCAAAAATATTTTAAAATAAACTTCCCAAGAACCTGGATAGTACTTAGTATCTCATTTATAGTAGGGTCCCAATTTAGCAAAAACCTAAGAAGTTTTGAATAATACCTATCTATAATATAAAAAAAAAGAAAAAAAAAAAGAAAAAAAATGGATTTAAAACATTCGAACAAGAATTATGTAGAATTAAGCCGTCGTGTAAGCAACTTACATATCAAAACGCTAAAACTACTCAGTATATGATATATTTATTTCGCAAAAAAATATCTTATCAGAATTCTAAGAGCTCGGCTGATTACGACTCTATTTCCTTTACTGCCTGTGCCAGATAGATGACCCCTAAGTGATAAAAGTTTTTCTCTTTCGTGAGTACAATTCTGAGTCAATAGTACTAAGTAAATGACAACGTCGCTCGGCTTGTTTTACATTAAACAGAATCCTGATATGTAATCTTAAGGACAAATTCTGAGAGTAGATTTTTTAATATATTTTTGGGAAAATAAGATAATAATATGCCTCCCAGGCAAGGAAAAATAATAAACTTAACTATTTTAGTTTAATTTATAGCCTTAACGTCGAAGTAAATAAATCACATTACACTTTTAACTAGATTTTGTTCGAGAGACACTGCAGGTTCCTGAGAATTTGGCACTTAAAATAATTTCAATTCTCAATTATTTTTAGGGGACAACTAGAAATAGGTAAAAATAAAAGTATGTTACAAATAAATTAGTTTGTACACATTTTTCATAATATTTTAGGTGAGACGCCGAAAATTCCTTAGTTTGTAAAAGTAACCATTTATATTTCGTTTAAATACGTGTCGCAGTCTGCTAACAGAGTTAAAAAAACTAAACTATAACAACATATCTTGGTATTTATTAATAATAATAACAACTAGACTTATGAATAATCTACTTGAAATCATGTCTATGAATATTAACACCAAAGACATCAGAAAATATATCATTATTTTTTTCATGTAAAATGTAATACATAGTTACATACTTATACTTACTTTACTATTGCACACATAGTTGAAATAACTTGTATTGTTGCCAACATAATGATAATTGTAAGTACAAGTAAACTTGTTTGTTTATTCAAAGAAATGTATACATTTTATTGATTTGTTCTATATATTATGAAAATTCTAAGAATATCTCCTAGTCTTACATTCATTAAAAGTGCGATCAAATAGATAATCTACAAAATTTTTGAAAATTTCTTACTCAAAAAATAACTCTCAAAAATCCTGTAGTCTTATCTATAAGATATATTATCGAATATTCCCTTTTTCTCAAAAAGCAGGTATTTTAGAAAACAACTAATTTGCTACTCAAAATTACCAAATTGTGGTGGATATGATCTTTAAAGGCTTTTTCATTAAGTAATTTATGTATTAAAGACTGACTCCATTGACAAATTCAAGTAAAATTAATTTTATCCAACTTAACTGATTTTAAATATTTCCATTTTACTAATACTAACCAATAAATCCCAAGTTTTGAGTTCTAGAACGTTAAAATAAAATCTACACTAATATTATAAAGAGAAAAGATTTGATTTTTTGTTTGTTTGTATTTAATGGATAGATAAACCAATATAAAGCTACATTATCAGCAAATAACATGAGTATTTTATTTTTTTTTTTTTAATTAGAGTTCTGCACCAAAAAATCAAAACCTATAAAATTAAGAACAAAAAGGGGACATAAGTGAAAGGAAAGGGAAATTAAGGCTATTCGTTGTGTGCGTAGTCATGGTAGAGGCAATAAAATCGATGCCAGTGCTTCCAGTGAAAAATTTTGGCGATAAAGGAGGCTGTTATGACTAATTTGCTGTTCTTTACATGTTAATGTTATAGAAAATGTCAAATTAAAATTATTGAAAAACATTAAGGTAGTACTATCGGTAATTGACTTTGCATTCAGAATTTAATGAAACTTGGCATAGTTGTCCATTATTATATCAAAATTAACCAGTTAAATTTTTAGGGGCTTTCAGAAAACAGAAAATCTAAACGTCCAGTTTTGTGAAATGAAATAAAATCTGTGATTTCCCATAAGGATCAATGTTAAAATATCTTTTTTTCAGTTCTTTGAAGGTCCCTAAAAATTTAACTGGTTAATTATGATATAATAATGGACAACTATGCCAAGTTTCATTAAATTCTGAATGCAAAGTCTATTACCGATAGTACTACCTCAAAGTGTATCGTTACCATGGAACCGCATCCAATAAAACTCATGCACTGTGCGAATAACGCAGTGGTCTTTGTTTTTCAAGCTAAAATTGATCAGCGATGCGGTGGGGTAACTGCTAGTCATAAATATATTGATAAATTTTAAAGTTTATAACTAAGATTCCATCCAGCCAGTGCAAATATTGCAAAGACAAAAGTATCCGTTATTATTAAGTCGTTCAGGATATCCGTGTTATTTCTTATACAAAGTGTTAAATGTATTTTAAAAAGACATTCAATTTTCTTTGACATCATTCATCATTATATCGAGTAAACTATTAAACTATGATCAATTTTCTAAATTGTTAATGAAATATTTATTATTATTATTATTGAATACTTCAAAGAATTTTTTACTTTCTTCTTGTAAAAAAAAATTAATATTAAACTAATACACACGATTAATAATAATCCATTAAGATATTAAAAAAGATAAATTAAAATTAAATTTTTTACTAAACTACGCGGATAACAAAGAAGTATCAGCAAAGGGGTACAGTTAGTATACAATTGAATTAATCTGAAAAATGAATATACAACATGTTTCCTTAAGTTTGAATATGCTCGAAAATCGGAAAATAAGTTTTATCGCAAAAAAAATGTTCTTCAAACAAAGCATGTCACCTAGGCTTTCAAGTTCAATAAAGAACTTTGCTTCTTAACTGGTAAGCGATAGAAGAATACTTTAATTTTGAAAGTTGTTCCTTATTAAAAAGAAACCTTACCGATATATTTTTCGATAACCGAATAGTTTGGGCAAAAAAAAAAACAATTGAAAGCAAATTTTATTATAAATTATAAATTGTTTATTCGTATGTCTTCTACGAAATATAGGCACTTATTAGATTTTTGCATTCAAATTCTGTTAAACATTCTAATTCCACACGAAAAATCTTGACCATTTTATAAAGAGACCAAATCTTGACCATTTTATTTTCTAATTTAAAGTCCTTTGTTAAATCTTACCAGTTATGCGAATCAGGGTTTTAATTGAATCTGAAAGCTTAGATCCAATTAAATTCCCGCGTAAGATGAGCGCCATTAAACTTAACATTTTTTGTTTGTTTATTTTCGAATAAACTTAAAGAAAATTTAAACAGTCAAAAATGTTCAACATTTTAACCTGACCTGATCGGTTAATTCGTCACAATAATCCATTCTTAAACCGTTAACTAAATCTCAATGACATACACGTAAAAGGAAATCATACCTACAAAATTAATAAGAATATATACCAAAGAATTCTAGACTAATTAAGCCCCTCTTATCATATTTGGTTCAAAAAATAATTCGTTTTAAAATAACCCGATTTTTGGCTTATTTGCAAAGTATTTCAGCATTATATTCACAGTCCCCAAGAAGCACAGTTGTCGTAGAAAAGGAAAACCCGCTATAATGTATTCTTTTACCATTTTCTATTTACGTTTAATATTTAGAGAGAAAAAAATGTATGTTCTTAATTGCAAATTGAGATTTTTGATGAACAAATATATCTAAACTCTAAAGAATCTCAATCTCAAAAAATTTAATCTATATTAAAATTAATGTGATCGTTACAGGACACTCTATAACCATTTTATATAGGGTAGTTCAATCAACAGGTCATCAAACTGCTATTGTTAGAACTGTGTATTTATGAGTGAATAGTCTTTAACAAATCAAAGTAGTTAAGTCAATTTTAACGTCTGTGTCTGATTGAAAGTCAACAAGCACCTATACACATATTTCTTTCCCTTGCCCACTCATTTTTAACCCTCACCAAATATGAGCCTATTGTTTTAAACACTAGACATAAGGTAGGTAACAACAATATTTAAATTATTTTGTACAAAACAAAAAGACCTGGAATTTAAATAGGGATTTTTGTTTTTGTTTTATTAGAACGAAAACGAAAGCGTTAAATACGTTCTCTAACAAACATCTGTAATTATAATTCAACATGCTGAGCAACTGTGACGTCAACAAGTCAGACTGAAAAATAATAAACATCATTCTAAAGGCTCAATTACACGACGGGTGGTTTTAGTGAATATGTCATGACAAGTCACGTACTAAAAAGCTACGACCCTAGATTAACAATTATATGTTATTTTTATAATCCATTCAAAAATCGTATAAAATTGAAATATTCATCAAGGTCAAGAAAAGGTGCATCTTAAAGCGGATAATAATTATATTGATAAAAAAATAATTAAAATAAATGGTTTTCATTAATTGAATCCTTGTGGTCCTAGACAGACAGACCACCTCTCGATTGTAATTATTAATACATTTGCAAACATTTCAAATTTAATTAATTTTTTTGAAAATTGAATTAAAAAGTATATTTTAATTATTTTTTCAAAATTATAAAAACTTTATTAAAATGTACAGGGTGATTTATTTGAAACTGGTTGGTGTATTATACCATGTATATGAAATATACCAAGGTATACTAAGTTTAGTTCCAAGTTTGTAACGCTTAAAAATATTGATGCTATGGAAAAAAAATTTTATTGTTTAGTAGGATTTCTAGGGAGGGTAGGAGGGTAGGGGATTCCCTTTCGCTTGAGAATTCAACCAATTTAATACTTAAATTACACGTCATTTATATTTCTTTAAAATTTTTTTCTTCAAGTTATAGGTGTTCTGAAATTAATCCAATATGAATTAATTTGAAATGCTCCCATATTCTACTGTCACTAATTTAGCCAAAAATCGAATAATATAGAAACTATTAATTCTATTACATTATTTAAAAATTAATTTTTGAAATATTTTCAAATCAGCATTAAATTCATTAAGGCGCATTTAAAAATATGTCGTTAGAATTCACTTTTACGTTTATTAAACTGTACTGTACACAATAGTCTCCAACAATAAAATTACAAATTCAAAAATTTTCGACATATTCATAAAATTTGAATGAAAATAATACTGCGTCATTCTTGATAAAATATCGTTAGTGCCTATATTATATAAGTGAACCAAACCACGCAAGACATGGCATAATATGTTAAAATAGTTAACAAATTTTAAACAATTGAATTTTTTTAAATGCAAAATTTGTATATTAAAAAATTCAGTAGACCACCCTCTAAGTTTTGTATTTTAATAAGATTTTGAAAAACATACCCTAATAATTACATTAAAACATACACCGAAATATTTTAATAAAAAAATCAGAGGTGGATTCTGGTAAAATAATAAAGTTTTTTAACTAAACTATAATAATTTTAATCGCCCCGTTAATTATAATTGCTCACACTGCCGCTGCTTGGATTCGAACCCACAACCTCTTAGTCAGTAGCCGAACGTTTTCAAGACGATTTAATTCGCACGACTACTGAGCCGGTCAAACCGTAAGGGGTTTTAAAAATTTTTTAAATGATCCTAAGAAAACGTGATTTTTTGGGAACGTCCTTAAATTTACAAATGAATACGACTTGAAGTTGGTCTTCCAATTTCCTAGTGAATGAAGTTTTATAGAAATTAGAAAACGCGAAAATATCACGAAAAAATATAAATGGCGATACACAAGTAATAATAATGTCAATATTTTTTAACACAACACAGTTATTTTTAATGATGAATTCCATGGTTATTGCTACGAACAATACGGTTAATATTTGCACACATATTGACAGTAACACTGATGGTAAAACAAATTTTTTTAAAGTTATTCTAACAGAAGTTCTCATTTTGTGATAAAGACAGCCATAATAAGACGAAAGTTAAAACTTCTCTTCCAGGATTGTACAAACCTTGAAGATTTTACATTCACTTTCAATCATTTCTTGATAAAACTTTAAATATGTGTTTATAAAATTATTTTTCAGCAAATAAGGTAGGTAAAAGTTAATAAAATATTATCTAACTAAAGTGTTTTGAATAAATTAATTTCCGGCACTGCTTATATAAAAATAAACAAAGAAAATGAAAAATGATGATTCAGAATAACTAATTAATTAGTCAAATAATATTTATACAAAGAAATAAATTTTCAAATTATAATATCCTACTTAGATATACTAAATTTAAAGAAATTTATTCCCAACTACAAGGTGTGTAAAGCATCAACTTAAGTTAAATTTTTATTCTTTTTATAAGGATTTCTACTGGATATAATAAGTATTTTGTAAGGTTAATGAACATCTTGCGCGGATCTTTAAAAATTCAAGGAAAGTTTTTCTATGACATTTCTGCTATGTAAATATTTTACGAGCACAAAGAAGCACTAGAACGCTTGATCTTACTCAGGCTTTTATAGCAAAAAAAAAACATTGTTATGTAGCTAGCACCTACAAAATTTATGAGTGAAAAAAAAATACAAAAATGCCACAAAATATATTTAATACTACTTAAAAATCGAAATTTTATATTTTTAAGTTCCTTAATACGTCTTGCCATGGTATGCAAATTGGCAGAAATCATCACGTAACGGTGTAAGATATTCTTTGTGTGTGTGGATGTGTATGCCACATCCATGACAACTAATGTTCACCTATTTTATATTATTTTTATTCATTATAGTACAATAATTTTGTCAATTTTGTACTATTTACATCCAAAACTATTTATGTGACTATGCATATGCATAACTAGTTTTGGATGTAAATAGTACAAAATTGACAAAATTATTGTACTATAATTATGTGTCCAAATTCAATACTATTCTGTTAGCTGTCAAACGAACATCAATTTAACTAATTAGGTTATAAATTTATTTAGGTAAGCAATCAAAAACACGTAAGTATTTATTTAACGTTTACATATGTTTTTGTACAAGGTTTCGCAAGAAACTTCGTTCCTAATGGGGGTCCCACGACCGAAATATTTTTTTATAAGGGACATTTTTTACATTTAAACTTTTGTTCTATCTCTAACGGTTTACAAGATGGGGCCTACGGATCCAAACTCAATTATGTTGCTCATTTACGAACTTAATCTCACTTTTTACGATATAAGCACGCTATAATAATTTCAGCTCAATATCTCTTTTGGTTTTTGAGTTATCGTGTTAACAGATAGACAGACAGACAGACGAACAATCGGAAATGGACGAACACAAACTTGGGGCTAAGCTTAGTACACCTTGATATATTTCATATATACAGGGTATAAAATTTTAATAGTAAATAAAAGTATTAACTGGGGTTCTATCTTGTCATTTGGCCAAAATCATCCTTAGGTAATTAATTAATGACCCCCTACAGTTACTTAGGCAACAAGTTCACCACTATAATTATAGTTATTATCATTTAGAACTTCGAAAAGATAATTCAGTTTTTAGAAAAATAATAATTTTCTTCGCAAAAAAAAAAACATATTATTTTTGTATACGCTACTATCCACTACAAATGATTTAAACATTAAATAAACAATCAGAAGCCCTCACTGCGCATTTATATAAATTACTTTAAACGATATATAACATATAATCATTTTACAATATCAATTACCCCTAATATTACACAACACATCCTGTAACAAATATGATCATCTCATAACTTACATAATAACAATAATTCACTGTGTATTATGATTATTTTATTTTTATTTTTATAAACAACTACACACCGTACAACAACGTACACACAAACGACAAAAAAATAATATAAATAATACAAAACAACACCTGAGAACCTACTGTACCTGAGTGCACACAAACAGAAAGCATCAAGTAAGTACTTATCAAATGATAAGGACGTTACACGGACGTATCATATAATAAGCAAAATGGCTATTTACATGTTAACATGCGAGATTATTTACACGTTAAAATTGTAGCCACATCTCTTAGTTTTTGGTATCCCTATATGTTATAAATGTGAAAGTAAGGATGTTTGTTTGTTTGAGTGTTTGTTTAGCTTTCACTAAAAAACTAATGAATATATTTGAATGAAACTTAACAATAATATAGCTCATATATCAGAATTACACATGAGCTATAATTTATAAAGATATATTTAAAAAAATTAAATTTAGTCTGACATTTAAAAATAATCAAGTAAAACAATTCATGAGCATCTTTTCTGATATACTCAATGAATTATGACAATTAAAAAAAATTGAAAACTGTACATATGTTTTAACTGTGTAAAACAATCCCTACCATTATTTCGAGTGTTATGGGAGGGGGATAAGTGAGAGGAAAGGAGGTAAAGAACGAATACGAATATTTTTGAGGTCATTATTATATTAAGTTATTTTTCAAAAATTTAGGCTTAATAGTTTCAGAGATAAAGGGGTATATCCCCCGATATGGCCCCATGAAATGTAGTCGCTAAAGGAACAGGCGGCTATATCGGAAAATGGGTAATATCTTATACGAAAAGCTTTAATTTTGAAAAGATTTCGAAAATAATCTTCTAATCGTCATTTGAGTTGGATTTTTTTATTTTTACTTCCCGAATCAAAAAAGGGGTGTTATAAGTTTAACCGCTATGTGTGTGTGTGTGTGTGTGTCTGACTGCCTGTCTGTGATATCGTAGCGCCTAAGCGGGTGAACCGATTTTGATTTTGATTTGTTTTTTTTGAAATATTATTTAATGAAGAGTGTTCTTAGCTATGTTTCACGTGCGAGTTTAGGGTTCCGTTAGGTTAGTGTTCCAAAACTCATTGCAAGGTTAGTGTTCCACAACTCATTTACCCTAAACAATCCAAAGAAACGAAAATATTGATGATTTTGTCAATGAACGAAAAGTTTTTGATAAATCGACTGAACACTATTCTGAAATACATTTCCACTCTTCGTATATGCTTTAGATCGATATCTCAAAAACTACGCACTAAACTGACTTAACCGTCAAAAGAATCCAATTTCTGGGGTCAAAATATAGGTACACTAAAAAATGATTTTTACCAAAATCAGAGATAATATCTGACTGTTTTATATATTAAAGCTAAGACCTGCAAGTTATTTGCTTGTTACTTACTTAAAATCTTCTCTCTGAATCCGCACTAGCAACAATTTGAAGCAAATCGGAAGGCTAGGATTTTCGTAAGCCATGTAATATATTTGCATGTAATTTCCAACGTTAACGTGTAAATAGATAATTCGCATAATAAATATCTACTTACAGCTTATAGAACGTTACGTTAACTAACTGACTGATGATAATAATGATTATTATGATGAAGACGATCTCGCATAAGTAACTTTTATACATTTTACATGTTTATTTACATGTGTACGTACAGTGTATTATAAGTATTACAATATTATGTGAGATGGCCTTGTCTTTGACTATTAAATTTCTTTTATTTTAAAAATGAATATAAAAATAAAATTTACACTGCTGCACTGCACTCTTAATTATTATAATTTTTTAGTTTTGTTTTTTTTGTCGTTACAACTTTCTCATACAATTAATTATGTTAATTTTTATTAATCCAATTAAAAATTATGGAAGTAACTCCGAAATCAAATATAAAGAATAAGAGTAAAAACTCATGAGCAATGGAGTTCCATCACTAAGGTCATATCACCCTAAATTTTTTTGTCTTTTCATTTTTTCCCGCGACAACGGCGATGGTTATATATTTGACCGGTATTTATGTATGTTAGTTTCCTCACAACTTCTAAACTACTTATTATAATTCGACAGGTGAGGTATCTTTGGAAACGTCTTGATCGTCCGCTGGTTATAGGCGAGGATATACCACATTAAATTGAATATAGCGCCTTCTAGAGGATATAGTCATGAAAAACCAAAAATTAAATTTATTAATCAAATTAAAAGGCTTAAATAGCACATTTCAACAGTAAATATATTGTTACTTTATCGCGAAATTATTTCCCCAAAATAAAGTTCAAAAACTAAAACCCTGATGATTACAAATCACGCTCTAAAAAGTATGAAAGTATTTGCAATTAAACAATTTTAATAATTAAAAATTTAGGCTTTGGAATCAAACAATCTATAATTACTCTTCAGAACTTTATAAAAGATGTTCAAAGATTTTTTTAAGATTTTGAAAAGCTCAAAAATTTTATTTATTTGTATTAATTTTCAGCTTTGAAAATAACCTTTCTGTAGTTTTTCCAAACTTTAAACTGTTAATAACTTAAAAACGGTGAACTTTAAGAAAAAAATGACAAAGAGCCTTTTTGACGTAAAATTACCCAAAAAACCTCGGGTAGTTTCATTTGGTTAAAAATTTATATTTGACTGTTTCTTGTAGGGTGGAGTATACACAAATTGGACCACTAGAGTTTCTGGCAACATCCGAAATATTAATCTATAAGCTTTTCTGAACAAGAATCAATTGACAAAATGCGGCCCTCTGTTTTTTGCACACTCACTTCTATCTACCGACTGCACTACTACAATTTGTTTAAAATCATCACCATAACCATTGGTTGTCGGTTTTTGATAAAAATAATTGTAAAACATAATTTAATAATTTTTTATACTTTTCATATAATTTTGCATACTATGAACCAAAACAAATTTGAATTTTTTAATCCGGGCATTATTGAAAAGTGTTAAGGCCCAATCGTATTGATGATCATGGTACACTGCATTGTAGAAAATCGGGACAAGTGTGAAAAATTATATTTTTTAAAACCGCCAAAAATGGCCAATATGTTATATAATTTCGTAAACATATTATATAACATTTTAAAAATTATAAATCGGTACACAAAATATGATTAAAACTTTTGAATTGAATTTTCTTAGGAATTCAGTATTTAATAAAAAAAATTTGCATCCAAGTTTCGGTACAGTTTGATCTAGATGGAGGTCAGTGGGTATAGCAGGTTTATGTGTGTTGGGAACTTTAGTTTTCTGAGGTAGCGCAGTTTGGACACATAAAAATTTACAGCGAAAAACTGCATCATTACACTAGGCACATAAGAATACAAATGAACTCATCATACATGAACATCTGCGTTATCCCTTGACTTCCATCTACATAAAACTGCGTCACATCACCTCTCCAAGCTGTGTCCAACTGGTCTCAAATTGTGTTCGGTCACAATTTTGCCGGTTCTGTTGTGTTTAATTACTTAACAAATTCTAGAGTAAAATCTAGCATCAGAAAATTTATGATACAAATTCCTCGATTCGAAAAATTATTAAACTAAGGAAATTCTAGTCGCCCTATTAGCTCAGTTGGTTAAGGCGTAACCAATTCCGTCAGCGGTATGCTTAGGGTAGTGGGTTCGATTCCCACCGTCGCAACAAAATTAATTTAATTAATAGTTGTGATGGGCTGGTATAGTGCATGGTATATGCATGAAGGAGGTGCACTCAGCCTCTGAAATTGAGGAGCTGATAAATGAAATTATCAGCGGAAAGGTGGTAAAACACATATATGGTATCACAATGGGCTCTATAGCCAATGTAACCTAACCTAACGGAATACAATACAAGCATCGAAGTTACAAAAGTAATTTTTATTTTTCAAAGAAACATTAATGCAGTTTTTTGGCTTGATTTAATTTACTAAGTGCTTAATTAGGTAGTAAATAAATCTCAAACATTTAGTATATGCAAAAATTTTTGCTTGTCTCATGATAACCGAAGCGTATGCCAATTTTACCAATTCTCCTTTAAAAAAAATTGTTGGATACTTAATCGTAATTTATTTATTTTTGGTTCATCCACTTAAAACGATAATTTATTTATTTTAATTAGTAATGAATCTAAATACTCTATGATATAAATCGTTTAATAAATAAACTTAACTAAGAAATACATCAACAATCTCGTCATTATACCAAACAAATTAATAAATTACCAAGCCAAAACTATTTCCCAACTATTTCCAATTATCGGATTAACCTCAAGTAAATTAATCATAGCACAAAAATTTTATCAAACTTTCCTTATTTAAAACAAGTGACCATCAAATAATACAAATTTCCATAAAAATTTTCAAAATAATTAAAAATTTTAATATATTTTATTCAAAATTATTCAATGTTAAGATTTAACAATTTTAGAATAATCTCAAAATTTATAACCGAAGGTCGTAAATTAAAATCTTTTCACGTTTTGTGGTAATATAACAAAAAAATGTATACAATCGATCGATTGGAGCCGCTACAAAAACCACAGAAATAATAGCCCGTAATCTTTAACAGACCATGAAGTAATCTTTCGAAATTTGTATTTAAAAAAAATCAGTAAAAATAAAAATATTAATTTTATTGGATAATTTTTTTTTTAATTAATGTCAATATGTCAAAATCAAAGCTACTATTTATAAAGATGAACACTGTGATTTGCGATTTATAAATAAAATGTGGAAAAAGGCAGCGATAAAAAAATTATAACCTCTGGGAAATTGAACAAATTTTTTCATTGAAGGGTTGTTACCCTCCGGAATATAAGCAAAAAAAAAACTTACCTTCTGATAATTCTAAATCTAATTCTGCTAATTTTAACAGAACATCTTCAGGTAATGTATTAAAGTCTATATTAAATTCAGCCATTGTAGTGCACATTTTGATTTTGTTTTAAATCACACACAATTTTCAGACAAATAATACATTATTTATTCACTAATTATTAATTAAAATAGTCAAACGATATTACAAATTCAGCCATTTTAGTGTAACACCACTTTATTCAACTGGCCTGTTCGGCATTAAACGTATAGGTGGAGACAGTAAACTGACGGTACTGACGGTTTTACAGCACTTTTGTCTACAAGTCGTTCAACTAAATTGACTGTGTACAAAATATCTTTAAAATGCAAGAGATATAACAGTTAAATGTTAACATTAGCTAGTGGATATTTCATTTCGTTTTTAACTTATCATGCTAACACAAATTTAAAAAGGGGGAATTTTTTTTTGGGATTTTCTGAAAAAATTGTAGTCGATACTTCGGAAATTACACGTCCAATTGTCAATAGTATTAGATCAAAATGCCAGTACATAGACAACGAAACAAACTTAAAAGTAAGAGCCTGAACAGTTATCAATTACGCATACAAAAAAATGTTAAAATATTCATTTTGGCCCAATAAATCTGATCCCTCCATCAAATTTTCTGAATTCGCACTAGCCCTGTCAATAGATTTAATAGGCTATTCCAGGCCAATTGTTAACCTCGGCCAACCTTATGTATTAAAAATGTTTTTGACAAAAAAAAATTATCTTGTACGAACAACAGAAATTCTAAAGATCATTTTCGAGAAGGTTCTCCCAATGCAGTTCATAAAGTTGCCATTATTAGAAAAAACTGTACCAAATTTCTGAAAAGAACGAAAAATTTCTCACAAATAAATAAGTTTCTAAATATAAACGTCAATTGCATAATCAGTAATTTGTACACAGCCAAATTTATATTCATCATACATAAAAAATTCGAATTGTACAAATTTCTGTAGACCATTAATTAGAAATCGTCAAAATGAATTTAATAAAAACATTATCTATCAGTTAATCATACCCATTTTTATAAAACAACACCTATTTAAAAAAATTAAAACCGTAAATATTTTAATTTTCATTATCATTGATGAATATTTAAAATAAAAAATCCAATTGCAACCTAAAAATGAATGAAGTATAATGAGCAAGAGCATGCTGATGATGACGAAATATGATTAAACCTGAGTTGCGCATTTTATTGTTGTTATTGAATTTGTCAAGTATTGAAATTCTTTTCATATTAAATGGGTTAACAATTCTAAAGATAAGAAATAATGTCTGAGAAATTAACATTTAAAAGGGTTGAAATACCCTTATCAAAATTTAATAATGTCGCAATACCACATCACTTAGAATTATTGAAAAAACATAAACATAATATTATTATGGTACGTAATTACTAATTGTCTTTGTTAGAATTTGGTTCAATTTAATATATTTTATATGCTACTTTAATTCTTTTTTTTTTTCTAGTATCAGAAACAACATGAATGGGATCGGGTTCGAATCGAACAAAATAATGCAAGTCGTTTAATTAAACAATTAAAACAATTATTATATGAGATGGATATGTTAAGGTCACAAGTGCAAGATTCTGATTTAGATAAATTTGATGCAAATACGATTAAATCTAGACAAACTGTTCAAAATGTTATTACGGATTATTTAGGTGTGTAATTAATTTATTTTATAGATTTTTAATGTTATGCAATCGAGTTCAGAAGGGGGTCTTATCTTGCAGCCTTGAGCTTCGTATGCTGCTAGTTGAACAATGGTTTTGTAGTCAGGATCCTTAGTATTCCCAAAAAATTTCACACTACATCCTTGAACGATACACAAGCTTATTTTTCCTTCTCATTCATATTTTCCACAAAAAGGGTGCCGATTAAAAGCCTTCTGATGTCGGGGCAAGTGAAAACTTCCTCTTTCAACTTTGCTTCTGACAGCTTCGGGAATTTTGTACATAGATATTTAAAACAGTCTCCACCCTCTTGCAGGAGTTTTACAAATTGTTTCATCAACCCCAAATTGATATGGAGAGGTGGTAACAAAACTTTTTCTGGCGGCACAAAACTAGTATTGATAACATTTTTCTCTATTCAATTCTCAATTACTTTTAGTCCAATGCTGTTCTCTGGCTCTACTATCCCATAAGCATAAACAGCAAGAGTATTTAGTATAGCCTGCCTGCTGACCCAAAAGCATCGTCAGCTGCCTCCTGACTCAACAGTCCCCACAAACCATCCATTAATGGTCCTGATACTTGATTCTTTCCAGGATAATGGCCAAATTATTAGTTAGTTTTCTTCCATATGCACAGAATACCCCATTGGAAGCGAAGCTAATTTATTTTCATTGTGCAACAATAATACTTTAAGACTAGTTTAATATAATATTACTATAAAATACTATATAATACTACTTAAAGACTAGTTTATGTTGTGACTAATATCTATAAAAACCTATGGGATAGAATGTTTTGAATATTTTTCCTGTTTTTGGGAGGTCAAAATATATAAGAAAATGTAAAAAAATCCTATGCAGTTTTTTAGTCGCAGACCTGTGTAATCAATTTCGAGTTGTAGAGAACTCTGGTAATTATAGCTTACGATATCCGAGAAAAGGGAACTATTCGGGAGGCTCTGTTCAGATATACTTATTTATTTTTTTAATGATATTTTTATAGCATTGATATCGAAGATATCCGCCCTAGAAATAAATCGATCCAACGCAAACGAAGACGAAAATAATGAAATACAATTAAACATAGACCCTTTGATAGTTGGTGATATTGAATACGAAAATGATATTATTAACGAAAAAGAAGAATGTTTAAGATCTGCTTTACAATTACAACGAAATTTAGAAGATTTACAAAGTGCTTTTGTTCAATTACATCAAATAGTTCATGAACAAGGTGAATTAGTTGAGAAAATTGAAGAAAATGTTGAGGTGGCTGCTGAAAATGTTCATGAAGGTGCCGTACAAATAGCTAAAGCAGCAAGGTATATTATTTTGTTTTAAAAATAGTTTTTATCTCCGTGTCTAGAGTGAATTGCTTTGATTTAAGAGTGTTCTCCCTTACACATATTTATTTTGTTGCAAAGGATGGAGATCTCATTTCAAAATTAATTTGTTTTCGTTGTGCTAAATATGTAAATTATTATTATTTTCGACAATTTTAGCATATCACAGATATAAAAGAAAACAACGATCTCCACCGTGGCTTTTAACGTAACTCAGAGGTTTATTATTCATAAGGCAAAGTAGACACGTGTCTACAGGCGCGTGGTTAAAAAAGAGGAGCGATCGTGGATGTTTTAGACAGACTTGTGGTTCAATTTTAAAAGAGTCGAGAATTGTACAGCATTTTTTAGGGAAAAATTGGTTTTTAAGCAATATGATATATTTAAACACTGAGGAATTCAAAATAGAGCATGTATGCATGTTAGTAACGATCTATTCTGGTGATTTAAAAAAGTGCTTTTTGATTAATGTGTCCATCTACGTTCTTATTACATAACGATAGCTCGAGCCGGAGAACTGTCCCGAATAATCAACGCGAAAAAAAAAGAACTTGAAACTAAAAAACTTAAAATTGGTCTTTATTAATAGATTTTTAGTATGAGGGGAGCTAATTTTTAAAACTGCCTACAGGCGCAAAATTTCTTAATTCGTCTCTGATGCATGTTGACTTACTAATATGCCAAATTCGGAAATCCCTAATTCGAGCACGATATATTATTGTGTTGAAGATCGGTGAGTCATGAAATTTTAATCCCGACCAGAGAAAATAATAAAGAGGATTTCATAAATCTTGTATCTTTTAATAATTTTTTTTTGCAGTTATAAACGAGCTATGTATCCAATAACTGGCGCAGCTATTGGTACATGTATTGGAGGTCCAATTGGATTTGTTGCCGGATTAAAATTAGGTGGTTTAGCTGCTATCGGTTGTGGAATTACTGGATATTTTGGTGGAAAATTATTAAAAGAGCAAGATGAAAAATGTTCAACACAAATACCAGATAGTACCAATCAAAATGAAACGAAACGTAATAAAATTTTATGATGTTCACTTATGTAACAGAATTTTTGAATTCTGTTACACAACTTTTTGTATACCACCTCAACATGATATGAAATTGAGTGAAATTTAACACACAAGAATTTCTCTGTATTAGAGACTACGTTTATTTATAGAGATTCAAAAAAAAATGTTTACTGTGATATTTTGTAATTAGAGATGGCTTTATTTGATCGGATTAGCAAGTTAAGTTTCACTTGAATATATTTAAATACTAAAATACTCGATTATGAATATAAAAAATGGATAATTGTGCGCTTGCTCACGCGCCAAATATATTTGTAATTTTAATAGTTTATTTTTATGACTAGTTATTGAAGCCCATATGTAAAAGCTATTCGAAATATATTTTGTACTACTATATTGTTAAACCTAGTGTCATTATTCTAAAATATTTATTATTCAAAAGGACTCCACAGAATTTAATTGCTGTAATGTAAAAATGTGTTTTAATTCCAAGGATTCAATATGTATTGAATTTAAGCCCTTCAGTCTGATCGGCTTTCGTATTATTACACTTGTGATGAGAGAAAATCTCACGCTATTGCTCTAGCGCCAAGAGCGAAATTTTAAACTTTACTAAATGTTCTAAATAGATAATGCCACTTTAGTTATCACATTTTATTCATCTGTCATCTGTCATTGAAAACACAGTGTAAATGCGGACATAGCCGAAGTATAACGAAGCCATCCGAAATGTTTTTTTTTTTAACCGACTTTACTGAAGTGATGAGAAAAACTCTCACAGCTGTTAATTTTTGCTTTACTTTATATTTTGAGTTGTAAAGCAAATTTTGCGAATGTAAAAATTTTTCAAGTGGTCATTCCATATGAAATTAAAATAGCCTTTTAATATAAGCTTGAGAGAATTTCTCTACGTAAACGTTCGGAAGAGTTAACGTAAAAAATTTTAATTAACTCTTAATTATTAACTTTTACTTTATAAGATATTTAACCTTGGAATTTAATATGCAACCATGTAGATAGAGATCTTTGACTCCAAATGTCTCAAAAAGTGTTCATTTAAAAACTTGAGCGCTTGTACGTTACAAATTACCTTTAAGAATTCTGGAGGGTCCTTTATGAAAATAATTCATTTCAATGAGTTGTTTGAGCAAGTTTTCTTTATTTTATTTATGAATATTTGATATTCTTAATATTTTAACTCACAAATCAAATTTTAAGTTCTATGCAAACTCCAAGTTATCATTTCGGCACCTTACAGTGCGAAATATAAATTATTCCTGACCAATCTCACATACACTTTAATAAATATAATATATCGGTTAAAAAAATTGGTTGAGTTAATGAATTAATCGAAAATATGTACATATTTTTATAAATATTTATTTTTTTTAGCGCCTTTATTCATATACATCTTCAATCATAAATATGATCTTTATCAATTTTAGCCAATTAATTTTAACAAATTCATAAAAATACTGTTAGCTCGTTCTCAAAATAAAATCGATTTTTATATCTGATTAATTTATAAAATTCTAGACAAATTTGTAGGGTCATGAACACATCCGTCTAGTTGTTCATCAACAACCTAATTTTAAGTCCTTTTTGCACCCTATGACTTACAGTGTGTCCCCGGATAGAGGTAACTATATTTGTAAATTTTCTTATTTTGCATTTTAAGAAAAAAAGTCATTCTTTATAAGAAGTTTTGCTTATTCTGAAAAGTATGTAGGTATATTTAAATCTTCTTAAAGGGTAGTTTACCCAAAAAAAAAATAATGATACCAAATTTTTGGCTACCCTGTACATTATTTAGAAGTTTTAAATATTCCTACATACTTTTTATAATAAACAAAATTTCTTATAAAGAATGACTTTTTTTCTTAAATGCAAAATAAGAAAATTTACAAGTATAGTTACCTCTATCCGGGGACACACTGTATATTATTAAAATCAGAATTCAACGAGTACAGTAAAAGATGTAACAAAAACCTGATAGTTAAGGAAAAAGAAATAAACCGCTCACTTTTTATTAAAACCTTGCGAATAGTGTTTGGATGTTAAATATCATCCGTAAACCATGAGTTAGTTGCGAAAATGTTTCCATTTGTTAATGAAAAACAAATTGTCAAATAAGTGAAACGGTCCATGAAAAATTCAACTTAAAAAGAAATTCTTTCAATTTTTGCTTAAAAGCAATTGGGTTAGGTTTCTGATTCATTTTGGAATTTTGTTATAGATACGTATACTTGTATTGATAACTCTCACTACCTATATAGTTCTTGGTAGTTTTCATTGCAACCAAATTTTGTTTGTTTCTTGTTCTGTATGAGTGATCAAAGTAATGTTTTCCATACAGATTCCTAATTTCTTAAAAATTGTTTGGCATGTTCGTTCACTTTAGCATTTGCTATCATTCTGACACATCGTTTTTGGTTTTTAATATTTTGTCGATAGTAGTGGAATTTCCCCAGAACAATATTCCATTTTTTATAATAGTGTTTATGGGCGTAATAAAACTGCATCAAGATATTTGGGGCTAGGATATAAGTAATACAAGTTGCCTATTTATTAATTTTTGAAGTCAACTTTATAAGGGCCGTTTCATTTAATTAACATTTTATTGTCTATTAACAAATAGAAACATTTACGCAACAAGCTCATAGTTTACGATTGATATTTGACATCTAAGAAACACATTCCACTAGGTCTTAGCAAAAAGTGAGCGGTTTATTTAATTTATTGTATTAAATAGAGAACTTGCAAAAAACTTTTAAATTGACATTCATGTAAAATAGGACCAGTATTTATAACTAACCCGAAAAATAGTGATCAGGACACCACTAAAGAAATTCCATTAATTGTTGGAATCCTTTCAAATAACTCTAGCCTATAGCTTACAAGTTGAGCGATAATTTACATTCACTTTTATTTAGAAAAATATGATTTAACGATTTTTTTTGTTCCTAATAAAACTTTGATGTAGTGCGTAAGAAAAAAATATATTGTTTTTTATTTTAAAAAGTTCTAAATATCGTTGACTCTAATCAGCGATCTTAGTAAATAAAAAAGATTATTTAAACGCGCCGCTTCTTTTTTCCATAATTATAATATGAAGCTTAATTCACACGATCTTTATTTCATTTTTTGTTTTTAAGTAATCGTTTACGTCATTAAATCCATATCTGATTAGAAAAGGGCCAATGATCTTTTTCTCATGCTCCATGTAAATCAAACTGATTATATTTCTTCGAACAGCAATATTTAAGCTGAGATGAACCTACTAAATTTTTATTGTGATCAGATTCCCAACCGTTATGGTTTATCCGAAATATTATGACTTCAGAGTACTAATTTGTATGTTATTTACTTCGTTTAAATTTTGTACTATTTGCCATTAAAATGTGAGTGAAAATTATTGGACTAGACTCGAATTTTTGTAAAGAAATCCTAACAGTTTGATATGGATGACGCATAAATCGTAGTTAATGACCCTTTTTCCAGCTAGATATATTTTTTCTGTTTGTTTTTAAATAGTCAAGCGAATCATTAAGTTTATGTTAAAGTTCATTTGGATTGTTATCACATGAATTGCAATATTTGTTATCTTGACGTTTTAGTTAATTAGTTTTTAATAGCAATTGAATCGTTGTTGTGCAGTACATACATTTTTATCTCCCATAGCCTGTTGCCAAACAAATATATTGTTGCAGATAACACAATAAAAATGGCGGCAATACTTATTGATCGAAAGACTTTTTAAAAAATATTGTAATATTATTTATAATATTGAAAAAATTAGCTAAATAAAAATAAAGCATTAATATTTATTTTGTATTATTTTATTATTTATCTAGTAACCGATGTTCAAATTTTGTAAAAATAACTATTCAACATAATTATAAAAACTGATATTTTTGAGAGAAATTTTTCTGAAATGGTACTTTTTTTACTGTTTAATTATTACGTAATTTTTTTAATTAGAAAAATTAGTCTCCAATATGGATTCATCATTTAATTCTATGCCAAATGTCATATCATTTTTTACGGAAAAATGTAAGTTATTGTAAATTTTTCAACAATGTGTCAATTTATCGTTCAAGGGTTCTTAGAAAAAGTAAGTAATATGTAATCAAATAATTTTAATCGTTTTGGACTCCAGTCTAAATTAGAAATAAAGACACAAGAATTGAAAATTGATATTTTAAAAATATTGTTAAAAAGTTTTGAACTTTAAAATCTCTTAGGGCGGGCATTCGATTATAATGATTTTATAAAAAATACTTTTCTGGTCGAACCCGTAACAAATACCCATACAAAAAAAGGCTTTAAATAAGTTGTAGGTAATGTAATTCTGCATTTTTTAGTTTTCGGAAGACATTCCAGGAGTGTAGCAAATGTTTCTTTATTACACCTATATTTGACTTAATTTGTAACCCCCGAACCAAAAAGAGGAGTTTTATAAGTTTAACCGCTATGTGTGTGTGTCTGTCTGTGGCATCGTAGCTCCTAAACGGATGCACTGATTCTGATTTTTTTTTTGTTTAAAAGAATGGAGAGTGTTTTAAGCTAAGTTTCAAGTTGAGTTTAGGATTCCGTACCTAAAACAACTTAATAAAAGCGATGGTCTTCGAAATCGGTTCAGTTTGGAGAATGCTATAAGAAAAAGGGTAATTTAATGGGGCTAGAGTATTCTTAGTTTGCGAGTTTGGGGGTTCCGTACTCGAAATATTTGTAACTTTTACTTGTACTTATTAGTTAATTAGTTATTCTCAAATATCTCGAAAACTGAACTGATGGTGTTTATGACAGTAAACGTTTATTACTATTATTGGACCCCCCTATTATTGCATTGTACTAAAGATATGAAATTGCAAAACTGTCAGTATTACCAACTATATTCAACGTTGCCAAACTCATAGTAAGCAATAATAATAAACTTTTATAAAATTATGTTGTTTTAGATTTTCTTAGATCAGAGTATAAGAAAGTACAACGATATAAATAATAGACTTCAAAATATCAAAGGTCAAACATGACCACGAGGGCTATGTTTAAGAATAAAAAATATTTATGTTGGCAGCTTAAATTTATCATGAATTTAAATAAGTTTTCTCTTTAAATTATCCCTAGTACGATACTGATAAAAAACTCTTTAGATATAATTCCAATCGAATTAAATCTTATTATGAGGAAGTATTAATCGTTGTGTCAAAATAACTTGCAATTGTCTGTCAAAAGTGTGAATTCTAGAAACGTTTATGTTTCATTTTTTCTTTTTATAGTTATTCGAAATGATTAAATTATTTTCACTTAAGCAGCAAAAAAAAGAGGGAGAAGCAACACCTAGAACTGGTAATCAGAAAAAGGCATCTGCAGCTCAATTACGAATCACAAAAGGTAAATAATAAAACGATAAATATATCAACAAAAGATACATTTTGATTAAGCATACTATTAATTTGTTTCTTCTTTAGATATAAATGAGTTAAATCTTCCTAAAACATGTTCCACTGAATTTCCTGATCCAGATGATTTATTACAATTCAAATTAGTTATATGTCCTGATGAGGTACTTATCGTTTAATTTTTTTTGTTCATTGTTGCTTTAAAATATCAAAATTTATTTTAATTCGAAATATTCTCTCGAATTAAGTTAAATCGTGATATATATTAATTCTAAAGAATTTCAACTTTCTTAAATGAAAATGTATTTTATGATTTTGTGTGCAGGGTTTTTATAGGTCGGGTAGATTTGTATTCAGTTTTAAAGTGGGTCCAAATTATCCACATGAACCACCCAAAGTTAAATGTGAAACTCAAGTCTATCATCCAAATATCGATTTAGATGGTAATGTTTGCCTTAATATTCTACGTGAGGATTGGAAACCAGTCCTGACGATCAACTCAATTGTATATGGATTACAATATTTGTTTTTGGTAAGTTTTGTTTTTAAATAACCGAAATTTTATGACATTGGATTTCTAGGAATGCCAATTCTGTTAATCTTTATTTACATCTTCCAAAAAATTAAGGTTTCAATTTTCCTACGTTTAATCATTTTTGGTTTAATTCAAAATATATTCTGAATGTATTTTTATTACCGCCCGAACTTAAAAAAGGCAATTTAATGTATAGTGTTCTTAGCTATGTTTCAAGTGCAAATTTAGAGTTCAGTACCCGAAAAAAACTAAAAATTGACGATGATCTTTCAAATCGGCTCAGTTTGGAAAAAGGTATTTTAATAAAAATGTAATTAAAAGTTTGGATCAAAATGCCCCCTTCCTCTGCTGCCTCACAACACATTATAGCTCTTCTAAGAATTGAAGACGTATCTCTCTGAGGAGTCTCTTGTGGATGGATCTGTAGCCATCAAATATTTTGAATTAGGTCATATCTCTTGTATTATGGTTGCAGCTGTGTCCATACGAGACGACCTAGATCCTCTTCAGAGAGCTGCGTCTTCAATTATTAGAAAAGCAATGCGTTGTGAGAGGCATCGGGGGACATTTTGATCCAAACCTTTTATTACATTTGTGTTAGCAATACAAAAATTTTTATCTACAGTCTTGAGAAAAGAAGTACTTTTCGCAATTAGTATGCGTGGGGAAAATAGTTCTTTATCGCCCTAGTGCGATAATGAATTCATCACCGCCCTACTATAGTAACTTTTTTTATTTTCTAAATAAGCCATGACAAATTTTAAATAATAATAAATGTTTATTTTCACATTTTAAAGGCGTAGATAGTTTTGTACGATTTACGTGTGATAACGCATTATTAACGTACTTCTGCGGTTGTCCAACTCGTGCTACGCACTCGTTGTGCAAGTTTCGCAGACGTACGTACGTTGATAATGCTGTTATGTCACTAGTATGGTAAATAACTATTAATTAATAAAATATTAAATTACTTTACTCAACAATATCTTTTCTTTATTGGTTAAATTTAATAGTGCACTTCTTAATTATTGTGTTTTGGGAAAAAGTATATAATTATATCTTAATCTATGTCCATCGACTCACGAGATACCTCGTACAAAAAAACAATGTTTTCTATTTAAAAATCACATTAAAATATTTTAAAATACAAGGTTTTCCATATAAGCCGACGATATGTAGAATCCTGGAGAGCAGGCGGGTTTGACCACAATAATTTTCACAAGAACCTTGAAGTGCTAAGTCTTGCTAAGTAAAAAAAATCTGATAGATCGATTTTTTACAATCCAAGAAAGCTCAATATTCGTGATTTTCCGCCAAATAATACAAAGTTTAATAAAAAACTTATACAATTATGTTACTGTTTCGTAGAGTAATAATTGAATTAAAAATTTTCAGGAACCAAATCCAGAAGATCCATTAAACAAAGAAGCAGCCGAAGTATTGACAAATAATAGACGCTTGTTCGAACAAAACGTCCAAAAAGCGATGCGAGGAGGTTATATAGGATCCGTGTATTTCGATCGTTGTTTAAAATAATGTTTTATGAAAATACAATAATGAACTTAATAAATTAAGCTATTATTATTATTACAATAAATACTTCTTTTCTTTTCTTTTTCTTTTTTTTGTTATTCTTATTATTTGTAAAACTTTTCAATTTCAAAAAAAAAATATAAATAAATTGCCTGTCGTATTGAAACGATTTAACAACACTCACACACATTCATACACACAAACAATTACAATTTATTAGTGTAATACACTCGTTTTTAATATAGTGCGTTTTTGTTTTTCATTTTTTTTTTTTTTTTTTAGAAAAAGAGTAAATTATTGTATTTTTATGTATTTTATAATTTTTTTTTTTAATTAGATACAATTTTAAAAAACTTTTTGTTTTTTGTATGTTAAAATAAGTACTAATTAATGGCCGTAACGTATTGATACCCATCCGGAGAAAATATCAAAGTCATATGCTTATTGTTATGATTTCTTTAATCAAAAGTTTTACCTAATTCTATTTTCATTTACGTTTACTTCGAAAAATAACAATTTGTGTGTTTAAGGATAAAATCATTGTAAACGATGCACCAATTCAACTTGAATTGAGAGCGAATATTTAGAACGCAATAGATAAAAGAGAATGAGAATGACAGAATTAGAAAATGCTTCATTTGTCTCATTAAATGTGTTTTATACTCTATTAATCTTTTTCAAAGTCAACATAAAGCGTGCAAAATATCAAAAACCGCTAGAAATGTAGTATTCCCGGCAACTTGATATATATGGCGCGCGAGTCGTCCCAAATGATGTTTTTTCTATCTAAATAAAATCTTTAACGGCCATTGGTATAAATGTACAAATTAAAATAAATATTTTGTTTTTTGGGAATTTGAATATCACGAAGATAATTTTTTTAAATTACTTGTATAAAAGATAGGAAAATGACAAGTTTATTTATGATTTTTTATTAATAAATATATTTCAGTTCTTAATAATATTGTGTTACCTTATTTTTTGTTCCAATAAAAGTAAAATCGAACATCGAAATATTTTTTTTCTAAGTACGTATTACGCTGTTAAATTGTAAACATTTAAAAAAAAATAAATTTTTATTTATTAATTATTCGTATCAATTATATTTTGTAAAGTTGTGTACAGGTTTGCACCCCAAATATTGAAATTTTCAGAGTTTCGGACGACAGACATTCGGAGTGCCGGCGAATATGTCTTGCATTAATTTCAGAAAAACATTTTTTACATTTTTTTAATAATAACACGCAATTACATGCGTGTGGCTCAATTAAGAATTTCCGGAAAGAATACGTTATTTTTTTCCAAATAAAAAATGTTTTTGGCTCACTAAAACGAAGCCCCAAGAAAAGCTTCAACCTAAAAGCATTTATGGAAAGAATGGACTACTAGTTCAATCAAATTTTGTACAATTTAAAATAAATTAAGGATTGAGTTTTGATACCAATTAAAATATGTATAAGCTAAGAGATGAAACTTCATTTCAATATTATGTATTTCTAAATTTTCGAACTTTTTGACTTACCTTCATATTTTGTCCATTACTGAAAAATATTACGGAAAGTAAATAGTGCAATTAGGGTAGCAAATATTAAAAAACGAACCTTTTACAAAAAATGTGTGCATCAGACGACACGTTGAAAATAATTATATTATTAATGACTTCACACTTAATCAGCGTATGTGATTTGTTCATAAAGAAACAATTATATAATTATTACCGTTTTAAATTATTGAAAATAACGAATTAAACAAAAAGAAAATTTTGTGTGTGACAAAAACGATCATTTGAAAATAAAAATTTAAAAAAATAAATTTCTTAACTTAAATTGTTTTTTTAGTAATAATAACCATCTTCAAATATATTATTATACGAATCCACAATATTTATAATAATTATCACTTCCAAACTAAATTTCTGTGATGTGTGTTTTAGGTACACACAAAAATTATTTTTCTCGTAAAAAAGGCACTTTTTCTGTAAATTATTATAAAGTGTGTGTTTATGTGAAAATTATGTTGTTGCATAAAATTTTCGAAATAAAAATTATCTTTTACATACTTTGACATACTTTGAATAAGACAATAAAAATTAGTACCTATTAATTACATGTTCGTAAGTAAATACGAGCTCGAAAACGTACCTCGTATCTTAAAAGATGTTTTGTTTAAGGATATTTTCCCGAGTTTTTTTTAATGCAGTTCTATATAACTTGTGCCGTTTTAAATTGATTGGTTTTTTTTTTCAGTTTTAAAAATTGATTTTGTGTGTCGCCTGGGTATCTATATTTTTTAATTCATAAATTTCCAAGCTTCTCAAATCCAAAAACGGTGCGCATCAATGAGAGCAATGAAATAGGGGACGTCTGGTAAGGAATTCGGGATAATTTTTCAACTGTCTACGCAACAAATTCCTTAATCCGACCCTTCAAAAGAATGCTCTAAAGTTACATTTTATAGCATTAAATTCCTTAATGAGCATGGTTTAAAAATTGTTTCTTAAAAAACACTGGGTTACGTGCAGAAAATATTGCAAATTTCGAAATAAACACTATCTACCGAAACACTCCCGATTTTTTGGATTAATGATTTGTATCAAAATTTGATTATGTTTGGTCAAAAAGTTAATTTTTATCAAATTGATTCCGAATCAGAAATCCGTGTATTTTAATCAGTTATGCGTCTTTTAAAATTACGTTTCCGGTATATCTTCAACTGAGCAGTCATTTTCTTTAAAAAATTTCAATAAATGATTCTTTTACCCTTAGTCCCCGTGCTTATGGTTAAGATTAAGTTTGCAAACCCGTTAGTTAAGATTAAGTTTGCAAACCCATGCGATTGTGCAAGTTTATTTGGTGGAAATTTGTTTCTGTATGTAACCTAAAACTATAAGATGTATTATCCTTAAAGTCTTATTTTTTTAAAGCTCAAAAGAGATTACTTCGTAAATTAAATTTGGTATCTTTTAGAGAGAGAATCTGAATGTATTCATTTTATACCTACGAAAATTATTTGGATACTATTTTGTGACACTTATCATCTGAAAATCACTGAACGTATAAAATTACATTCGAAACATAACTAACAACTAACAGTGGTTTCTCCCAAATTGTAAGAGCTATAATAATTTGACTCTCATATTTTATTTTTTCGTAGTAATTTTCTATATTGATGGAACTGGCAATTAATGTCATTTATAGTTTTTTTTCGCTTATCCAAATCTCGAATTTATTTATTTATTATAACCATATCTTTGACTCGAAGTTAACGAAAGTTCACTTTATTTTGAAGTGTATCGATGGAATAATATATTGACAACAAAAAATCAACTTTTTTTTAAGCAACAACACAATTCTAAATTTTAAAATAAAATCATGTAAATAAATAATAAAACCATAATATTTTTGTTTTAAAATTATTCTTATTTACAACAATACGGTTTGTTTGTTTTTATTAATTATTATACGCGCAATACAGAAACTATTGCCCCATTATTTAATCATCGTAACAAAAGCATATTATTAAAAATATTACATTTAAACGTTACTATTGGAATTTTTTGTAATTCAGTCTTTTTGTTCGTATTTCATATTTTTTCCAGTTTTTGAAACTCAGTAATGTAAACAAAGTTAATGTAAAAAATAAACGTAAATTATCAAAAATTTATTTTAAACACGATCTTTTTCTATTATTTAGTAATTTTATTCAATTATACCTTTTTTTCTATGAGATTAAGATAAAATATGGCGGGAATGTTAAACATTTTTAATTTCGATTTCACTCAAGTTTTTTTTAAATCTTTGGTTCTTTGTAAGGTAAAACCTATCTATACTTTCTAGAAGTGGCGTAATCTTCATTTTTTTAACGAACGGCTTTTCAGGCTAATACTCTAAATCTCTAGATATTGGCTATATGTAAATTTCTTCATTATCTGATGTCTTATTATTTTTGATTACTTTTTGTTTCTATTTGCAAAATAATTATTCCTTATTTTCACTTGCCAGCAAGTGAAGATATTGATTTTTAATTCCACCTCAGAGATGAATTGCGGCTTGAATTAAAAATATCTTTCGAATCAACTGTGAAATAGAAATAGAAATATTTCAAAAATAATCATGCGCTTTTACAAGTTAATAATTTTTAAATGAATCGAGGAAAGCCATTAAGTGATGAATTTTCACTGCATATTGAAAAATATTCTAAAATTTCGAAACAAAAATCTTTGTTTGGGTGAGCAAAATTGGTTCATGGATAAAAAAAAAAAAAACACAAAAGGTTTTTCGCAAGGTCAGTATATTTCAGTATTATTTGAGTATTTAACCAATATTGTTGTTTCAGTTAGTGTTTGCAACAGACGACAACATTACTTTTCTTATGCCCGTAACTAGGAAAAACTGTAAAAAAACAAACGAAACGAAAACTTTCGAATTCCAAATGCGGCATTAAAATGATTATTTTTGAATTATCTGCATACTAAATAAATAAAAATACTTTTTATATAAAAAAATGTTTACTGAGTTTGTTTTGTAACTGGAAAATTTTTTTAAATTACAATAGTCACGTATAATTGTGATTTCTTTGCCATGATTTTCTCTTATCGATTATTATTACTTCACATAAAGAAAAATTAAATAATAATATATATTCAGACCCAATATTTAACATCATTTTAAGTAAATTACGTTAAGATTTTTCTTAATGAAAATTAAATCAGATAAATTCAAAATTTACTTGAAATTGTACAAAAATATGGTGTCTAATTCTAAGAATGCTTATTTATATACACAGTAAAATGTCACATTTCAAATATGGCTTCTACATACTTGTTAATAACTTCTTTAAATTGAAACACATTTGTTTGTGTTAGAACAAGAAGTTCAAGCTTTAAAAAAATGCGAATTATCTACTGTTAATAAAAAATAGTATAGTACAACTTTTTTTGGAAAACAATCCCATTTTACATATGTAAAATTTCATGAAATATCCTAACTTTGGTCTAAAATTTAAAAAAAAGCACGTACATAAAGTGAATAATTGACTGATAATAGCAGGAAAATTTACTTTACTTCGAGCACTAAACTTTCATGAAACGTTACGTTATGTAAAAATGGTGATTGAATCATGTAAAAATAATTGAGACGACTTTTTACTGTGGCTATATAGTAATAGTAGTAATTATAAGATCCATAATTGAAACAAAAAAATACACAGTAAATAAGCTTATCAGGTTTTGATATCGAATCAAAAACAAAAAATTACATTTAAACATAAATTAAATACAATAAATATTTTTTTGTATAAAAAGCTTCTGTTGTCGCTGCTCATTTTTTTTTTCACATTTTGAAAAAATTATTAAACAGCTATTACTTTTTTTTCGTGTTTTGTTATTAAAAATACTTTTCAAATTAATTAAATTGTTATTATTGATGGCGATTGTTTAGATAATGCAACTGAAATCAAAATTGAATTATACTTTATCAGCTTCGAATTCTATGCCATTCTATCAATAGTAACATTAAGTTGCAAATTGTTTAAATGTCTTGAATATCACCACTATCTAATTCAGCAAAGATGACAAACCTAGATAAAAAAGGGGAACCCGACCGAATCAAAACATTTACAAAATTAAATTTGAGTCCTCTTTTACGAATGAAAACAATTTTATACTCCGGTACAGGTGGCAATGCTTATGGAGTAAAGAAGGAGAAAATGATCCTTTTACGCTATTTTCCAAGTATGTCTACATGTAAAGGCGTTCAAATCGAAAAATTTCAAATTATGGTTATTATTAAACAATGGCTACGTGGACATAGTTTACATGAAGACAAAATTTGAACTTTTCGACATTTTTATTTAAAAAATATACTTTTAATAGAAATTAGATTCAGCACTATTTTTCTATAAAAATCAACTTACTTAAAAAATAGATTTGCATTTCGTTTTTGTTCAAACTTTTCAATCACACAATCGCCAAACTTTATAGATCTAAAAGATCTTTAAATTTAAAATTTCTACAAGTCTTTATAAACAAAATGCTTGTAAGCATAAAAAAGTATTCTCAATAAAAACAAAAGAAAAAAAATGTTATAAAATATTTATTATAGCGAAAAAATAATGTGCTCAAGTTTAAAATCTGTTTTTGTACATTTTGCAAAAATGTGATATATAAAGCTTTTTTATTTTTTTAATTATTATTTTTAAATTTTTATCGAGCCTAATATACAAAAAAATAAATTATAAATTTAAACTAATTTAAAGGGCGTTATTAATCAAATATATAAATTTTTAAAATATATAAATATTGATAATTAAACGCCCTCTCTTCTCTTTACACACTATTACTACTGCCCAATTGGTGTACCACCAAATTTAAAAGACGTAGGCACTGCCTGTGGTGTGAAATTATAACCTAAAATAAAAAGTGTATGTATTTAGAAGAGAACTGTTAAGTCCAATTTTGACGTAAATAAAGGTAAAAATTTCTAAACGGACCACTTAGAAATTTATGTACTTACCGCCACTTTGTTCGATACGTTTACTTTCAATAGCGGCTCTACGTTGATCTGCTCTTACTAAGGCTTCTTGTAATAATTTACTTTCCAATTCATTCAAATGTGACGCTAATATACTATACCATTGTGGTTCTTGTACCTAAAACAATTATCATAAGTTAATATCAGCTACACACAAATTGTACTTCTGTAATTTTCTGTTAATAAATAAAATGCCACAATCTACACGGAAGGTCGCAGCTACGCTCACTCAAGATGACTATGAAAGAAACAGAGTTGGATTATACAGAGTAGACCATTTTAATCTATTATGGCTAGTAAGCTCGTTTTGTAGTTAACCAATAAAAAAATAACAAACAAAATTTTCAGAGTTTGATAGGGGACATCAAATTTTGACATCAGGTTTGTCAGAACTTGATGTCCCCTATCAAACTCTGAAAATTTTATTTAAGTTATTTTTTAATTGGTTAACTATAAAACGAGCTATTCGTCATAATAGATTAAAATGGGCCATCCTGTATATACAAACCACCAAAGTAAATCAATAAACACTTGAATATAAAAGAGAACGGACGGACTTTAATAATGGAAGATTTCGAACAACAATTAATGCAGCAAATAAAACGATTTCATGCAATTGAGGAACTTTATTCTCCATTGCCGAGTGTTGAAAACAAATGCTTTATTAGAATTGTTTATATTATTTTGAGAAACCTGGAGGAACCTCCAAGATACAGGTAATTAGAAATGCTCCACCCAAAAGGCATAGAAGAAAGAATATAAGTTTAGGAAAATGAAGGTAGTCATAATAGATCACTCCTCTCCAAGAGACTTAGTTCTTTTTTTTCTTGTATTAGTAATTTTCAAAACATACCTACATCTTACAAAAAGATAGTTAAGTGTACATACAAAATCTTTCCAACTATTGCAAATATCGATCATTCAATAAAAACTTCATACTTGCCGAAGATTAGTAATTTATATATGTAATGAATTAGCAAACTTACTTGCATATTAGCTAATATGTCTTTAAAGACAACATACTCGTCCACAACACAATTTTCATCATCTAATGGTGTAGTATAGCCTTCCATCATTGTATCATCATCACCTAGTTCATCTAAATTGTCATAATCTTCATCATCGTCTTCAGATTCAGTGTCACCTCCTCCACCACCACCACCTGAAGATTCATTTATAATAGTTGCAGTAATTGGTAGATTCATCTTGTTACCTGCTCTGTTGATTTTATCACTTAATCTTTCCAAATATTCTTGACTTCGTTCATCTAATTCATCTTCATCTGATGATAGTACGTCTGTAAAACAAAATAAATTACATCTATTCTAAATAAATTTCTTATTATATGAGGTATTCCAAAATCTTCAAACGGTAGGTATTAAATCTTTGTAAAATTAACCAGGTTTTGCTGCGGCAATTTTTACTCTATTGAATCTAGTCTGTGATTCGGAATAATTTCGCAGAAAATTCCATCCACCGGCTTGTCATCGACGCGACTTAGTTCAAAATCATGGCCTGATTGTTGTTTTCAATCGCGAATTTTTGGAATGCAGTAATTTTGGGACACACTTTATAATCTAATTTCACCTACCTTCATATTCATCATCATCATCTTCATCAGATGATTCTTCGTCTAATTCTCGTGCTCGTGCAGCATATGCACGTTGTAATCCATCAAATAATAGTACTAATGATGGTAATATTTTTGGTGCTAAATCTGCTAAAGCTGCAGGTCGTTGTTCGACTGGCAATGCTAATAATCTACATAGTCCCAACACGCAAATCTAATCGAAAAAAATATTTTAAAATTTGTTTCCAATATTAAATAATTTTCAAATCAATGACATTCTTTAAAAAAAAGAAGCTTAAAATCGATGAAACACTATCGCAGATAAAAGTACTTAGTAGTTCGAAATCAAGAGGTAAGTCAATGTCCACTTGTTGACTGCACTTTAATGAACCAAAAATGTGTCAATATCAAAGACGTAGTCCCCGAATAACAAAAATTTACTTTATTTAACTTTCAAATATATTCATAAAATACCATTTCATTTATTAAAATAAAACTTGAATGCTTAACCTGAATATCATTTTTAAGCTTCAAATTAAGAAAACAAATTACCTTTCTATTGTGAATTCCTAAGAAACAATCCGTATCATGTAGCCATTGCTTCAAGAAATGTGCTGTGATTGATTCACCTGGATTATTTGGTATTGGTAATTTTTCTAGTACTTGCAGTGTTAATGTGGGCTCAATATAAATAGCTGCTATAACCACCTATGAAAAAATATATTTAAAAAAACTGAAAATTAACAAAGAATATATAAAAACGTGACTTACTTGTAAGCACATAGTCCTAAGTTCAGATGTTTTCACTTCACGAGTTAATCTACCCAAAACTAATTCCAAAAATGATGGTATACAATTTGAAATTCGTGTACCACATTGTAAAATCATTACTTCCAATAACTTAGCAGCATGACATTCCGCTTCTTCTGATGGGTCACCGTTTAATATAGTACGGCACATATTAAATAGGCCAAGCACACGTCTTTCAGCATCTGGTCCCGTTAACAAAGCATCTGTATCAGTTGTCACATAATTGTGTAATGCTGGCATCATATCAGTGAAATAATCAAACCCATCTTTTTGGAATACTTCAAAAACAACATCTAAACATTTCCACATATCAGCTGATATACGCCAACTTGTCATTTCAAAAATAAGATTTAGCGCTTCTTCGTAGAATTCAATAACAGAATTTTGTAAAATATGACAGATTACTTGTAATAAAATTGGTTCGAGTCCATTTAATATTTCGTTTTCTTGTCCAAATGCAATTGCTAATGTTTCGATCGTGTTTAATAAACCCATAGCCGTAATTGCTTTCTCATCTGTACTTTCATCAGATTCTAGCAATTGGCTGAAAGTTTGTGCTAAATGTGTACAAATTTCAATAGCAATTGGACATAATTGATCTTTATAAATACCAACAATTTTTTGCATAACGTTTGTTAAATCATCATTTTCAGTTTCACGAATTATTTGCAATAACTCTAAAGTCACTTGTTTCACTTGGGGTTCTAAGTGTTTTTGTACACGATCTTGTTGATCTTTTAACATACTTTGCAACGCAATTGCTGCTTCAACTTTAACAGGAAGTTCAGGATCTGTTAGCAAAGCATTTGTTGCTAATCGTACAGCTTCAGCTAAGTTCGCATCTTGATTTAATTTAAAGAACTGTAAAGTCCAACATGCTCGAGCGCGCATATGTCCATACGGACTTGCGAATTCAGGGAATACATATTGTGCAATTAAACCATCTAGCTGTTGTCGATATTCGGGTTTGGCTTGTAAACGTTCAGCTAATGAACCCACAATATGTAAAGCACCATCTTTTTGGCGTGGAGTTGCTGCATTACCAGCTGATAGTACTTCCATAGCTAATTGCATACTCTTTTGCAACATATCTTTACGTTTACGACAACATGATACAAGTAATGTCGATGCCGCTGTTATTGGTGAAATAAAATCTTCGAATATATCAAATTTCACACGAATATATTCATGTGGATCGGTGTTCCATAATTCTTCATCTTCAGCTGAGTACGACATTAATGGAAATATTACATCTCGAATAATAGCGAACATGTGTGGTTTCAAAAATTTCCATGTTAATGAATGGCAAATTCTGGAAAGGATATTATGAAATTTATTACAAAGATAGACTGCAACTAGTGACAGAAAATAATTATCAATTGTTTACAGTCTGCCAATGATAGAGGGCATATATACAGCCAAAGACAACAGAAAAATGTATGAAATATCATGAATAACGCATTAAGAATGTTCCTCGGGACCAATAATAATAATAAAACATAAGAGGAGTATCGCAAGTGAGTTACTAGCACCTAAGGGGTCCTTTGTGCCTTCCTGGAGAACAACCTGTCACCCGAAGGCGAGCTGTTGGACTGCATGCTTAAACTTACTGTATTAAATTATAAACACTTACCCTTGATTAATATAATTTAAAGTTTGCTGTAAAACTCGTGGTGCCACGTATATTTTATTCCGATATTGATCCAAAATTTTCAATAAAACCGTTAATATACCAACAGAGAACGTTTGTAAATACCATTCAGCAAATTCTTGATACTCTTTAACAACATTACCAGGTGATCCATAACGTTCGTACATTCGATAAAGTATATGTAATGCCCATTTTTTACATTTCCACCATGGCAAGTGTGGTAATTCATCTTCATCCACTTGATTACATGCTTCGGGTACAGGACGATCTGCGATGCATCGAGCAATTTCCATCCATTGTGAAAATGTTTCCTTATTTATTAAATCTAACGGTAATGTGTATTGTGTTAATGCAAAAAATATTTTCAATATTTGTTTTTGTAATAAAACAGAACTTTCTGATTCATCTGGTAATAATCGGACACATAATTGATGTATCATTGGTAATAATAAATTCATTGCCTCATTTAATGGGGCACGTTCATTGGCCTTTTTAAATTCAAAATTTTTCACCAAATGGAATAAACATAATAGGGCACCTGGCCATAAATTTGGATCTGGATTTTGTAAAAATATACTGATTTTATCAACAATTTGTGTCCATCGTTCAGGGAAATCATTTTTAACAATTGTTGTTACACATACGGCTAATTGTACACGTATTAATTCTGGCGCATGTATTACAGCTTCTACAATAGAATCTCGGACTGTTGAACGATCTTGTTCGTGTATACTAAATGGAATTGGTTGGCCTGCTATAAAATCAAAAATAATTTTATTATTTTAATCAGATAATAAAAAATAAAAACTATTTTATTATTTTAATCAGATATTAAAAATTAAAAACAATTTTGTCATTTTAATCAGATAATAAAAATTTTAAAATAGAGAAGTTGCAATAATTTTTTAATGTATATTTAATGAAAACAAGTTGAGAAACAATCAATTTATCATCTTGCATGTTATTTTATCATTTCTCCGTTCTATAGCGTCACAAAAGCGATATGTTGACGTCACTGAAGTTTGAATTTACAGTTTAGAAAAAGTTTTTCCAATTGTAAAATTTCATGAAAAATTAAGTTAAAAAAGTTTTTTTTAAATTTATTTTTTAATAATTTTTAGTAAACTTTCGAAAAAGTATAAAATTAAAAAACATGCAACTCCTGTAATAATATTTTTACTATTCAAAAAATTTGCATTGAGAGAGAGAGAGAACTCATGGCTTCTTAATCTCCACTAGAAATGTACGTTTAATGAACTGTTATACACGGAAAAAACGTGAATAAAGATATATATATGGATCGAATTAAGATACTTATCAAAATTGTTTATATTCAACTAATCTTTAAGCGAACCATACTCAAAAGCCATGGTTAACCAAAACAATGCACATTATTCGCAGCCAGCGTAGTTTTTTAATAGTTGGCAGAATGGACTTGTGTCAAAAACCGCTAACAATTTCCTTAATTTAACTTTAAAAAAGGCAATTGATGTTGGAAAATATTTTTAGAACCTACAATGATACAGGCAGACAATCGAATCGTTTTAAATTGTGTAATTTACTCGGGCATTTACAACCTTTAGTTTCTTTTACGAAGTGAAATCAGAAGAAACATTCTAGGAAAAAAACGGAATAAATAATTCCTTAATACCTATTTGATCAATAAAATATATTAATTTTATACTTTTGTTTAAAAAAAATAGCAGTCGTAAAAAATTGCCCTTGAGAGATATAAATAGTCTTTAAATTTTTGTTTATTTTATAAATTTTTAAAAGCTTGTTCAAATCAAACGATTTTTAAAAATTAGTTAATAATCTTATTTGTTTTGAAATAATTTTTTACGTGAAAACGGTTGCAGACTAAAAATTGTGGATTATTGTATTTATTTTTCTAAAATTTTTTAGATACAAATTTTGTATTGTGAAGTCGACGAGCTTGCCAGAAATGGCACGATGCTGTCGGACACAAGCATCAACAAATACCCGGGAGTTCCATTTGCGAACTGCAAGTTACTCCTGAAAGAGGATATTCTGAAAAAGGCCAATCTTAGATGGAGGGAAGAACGTACTTGTGATACTACAAGACAGATATGGTCTGAATACAATCGCAGGCGTTCCGAAGTTCTTATATCACTTCCAAGGGCTTCTGTTAGCAAAGTTGTTGCGGCTATCACAGGACACTGGCTGGGCGGCAAGCATGCTGGACGCTTAGGCCTGGCAGATGAGGAGACAATGTCTCATCTTCTCTGTCACTGCCCAGCTCTTGTCATGAGGAGATGGACTTCCTTAAGCCAGCCTCTCTTTGACGACCTCTCCAATCTAAAGTCAGTCGACGTCAAAGCCCTCCTGCTGTTCTTAAACAGCTCCAAATGGTTCATGGAGTAGTGGCCGGAGATGGGCCAACCCATTTACGGTATCACAATGGACCCTAACCTAACCTAATCAAATTTTGTATTTTAAATTCTTGTTATATAACGCATTTTCATTCATTAGAAATTCTAACTTATTTTCAAAGTCTAGGAAGAAGAGACTTATTATTACTACAAAAAAGTATGAATTGTTTCTTTGGCATCCCGTTTGAATCAATGATATCAACAAAATTTCAGTTTCTTTTCATGAATTTTGACTTAGGTTAAATATATTGCTATACGAAAGCATTAAGTATTCAAATTATTGAAAATAATTTCCAATATCTATCAATAATATACTTCAAAAAGCCTTGAATATGAAAATCTCAGACACAAATTCTATGACCTTATTCTACAAATTTTTTTATTGAAGTCCCTAAAGATTATTATAAAAGGTGTGACGTCATTATTTGATATAAACGATATGTCTGTAAAAATACTGAACTTTGACATGATAATTTTAATGTTTCGATATAATTGATTAATTAATTTAGATAGGTATTAATTGAAACAAGTAAAAAAATTTTTTTACATCTCCGTTAAGGTTAATGTAACTAACGTAATGTTTATATCTTAGTCAATAGAATGGGCTCCCAATAAAATGAAATTAAGAGTATAAATTTAACTAAGCGAAAAGTTTTTCCATGATTTCCCACCTATATCTGGCTCTCGTTCATTCCAATTTTGCGTAACTAAATTTTTCAAATATATAACAGCCGCCTGTCGTATAGGCATATCCAAATCGTTCATCATGACAACATGTAATAATGTTGGAGCAAAACCAATTATTTTATGTATCTAGAAAGAAAATCAAATTTTTGCATAATTATTTGTGTTATTTGTTGGAAAATATAGAAAATTTGACAGCACATGCTAAATATCAAACAGCCACATGTTTTTTCACACAAACCTGACTTAGCTGTTCTTCGGCTTGTTGCCGTTGGTTTGGATCTATTGTTGCCTTTAATAAATCGATTAGTTTTCGTGAATCCATTTTTGAGCAATAAAAAATTTAAATAACATGCACACAACACTTCTACCATAAAACTTTTCCGGCCTTTTTGCTCAAATTTTTAGAAACTGTGCAATTTTGTTCAATGTGCAAGTGTCACGTGACTAATTAAACATGTCGATACAAATAAACGAAAATATCCCTAAAAATTTAACCAAATTTATTTGAAATTGAAATTTATCACAAATTTTTATTTTCATAATACACATAAAATTTATTTTAAATTTTTGTTTATAATTTACGTGAAATGTGAAAGAAAAAAAAATAAAATTTTGAATTTCAGAGAAATAAAAAATGTTTGTTTGGACATCGCAACAGCATTGAAATATTTTGTCTTTTTTTTTTGAAAGTTCAACAAAATTCAAAATGATAAATTTTAGATCTAAATTATTATCAAAAAATATTTTAAATTACAATATTTTAAAACAATGTTATTGTAATTCTAAAAATGAAGAATGTTCTGTAAAGTATGTTTTTTTTCTTTTCAAAATTTGTATCCCCTAAGACATGGTTACCATTGATTTAAATTTTTGAAATGTTTCAGAGACAAATATAAGTCAGTTGTTGGTCTTGAAATACATGCACAAATGAACACAAACTCTAAATTATTTTCTGGTTCTGCATCAAATTTTAATGCTCCCGTAAATACGAACGTATCCTTATTTGATGCTGCAATTCCTGGAACAATGCCTGTATGTTATAAATTTGGCTAATTTGGCTTTCGGTATACGTAAACAAGGGGGTTTCTAGCGTGTGTTGTATTTAAATTAAAATAAAGCTGCAAAGCCTGATTAATTCAACTCAATTTGAGACATGTAGAGTACCCCACGCTAGACAAACGATTGTATACGAATATCCTTATCATATAAATTTAGATTAGATGTAAATTATTTTTTCAATATTTGAACTGTAGGTATTAAATCGAGCTTGTGTGGAAGCAGCTATTAAAACTGCGTTAGCATTGAATTGTGATATAAATCCAGTATCAGTATTTGAAAGAAAGCATTACTACTATGCCGATTTACCGGTATGTTCACTTAGATCCTAATTATCTTATATATTTTCTATAGCCTGTGTTTCTATTAGTCCCCGAGATCTTCGATATTCCTTGATTTACACCTCATTTTAAAGCTTATAGTGCCGACTAATGACGAAAAAATAGACCTACGGTCTACAAATGTATCGTTTCTCTTAAATTTGAGAATTGCTACGGAATTCTGCACGAATAAGCACATGGATCAACTAGTTTTCTAAATTTCCTCGGCAATTACCTGATAAAACAACACCAATTTTAGAATTATAGACCTATTATTTATATAATAGGGAATATTAATGTATTTTTTTTAATAAGTTGCCGCTGTAGCCGCGGATACCCACACTGCCGTCTATACTGTATATCATTAATTTTAATTAAAAATTTTAAATCAGTTATGTATTATTTAAAATTATAATTACTATTCTTAATTAACATTGATATTTTTTACAATAGCTCGGATTTCAAATAACTCAGCAACGGCGACCAATCGCAAGTAATGGTAAATTAGATTTTGATGTATCTACAGGAAAAGGTGAATATTATTCAACAAAGTCTCTACTAAAACAATTGCAAATAGAACAGGATAGTGGGAAAATGTTGCATGAAGATGAAAGGTATGTAAGTCGACATTTCATTGATATAATTTTCTTTATTAATATTGATGATAAATTGTAAGGAGCCTTGTTGACTTAAATCGTGCTGGTGTTCCTTTGATGGAATTAGTATTTGAACCAGATTTGGAAAATGGTATCGAAGCAGCAGCTTTAGTCAAAGAGTTATGTTTAATTTTGTGTACAATTGACACATCCACTTGTAAAATGGAAGGTTTGTATATTACTATTATAAATGCAAAAGTGAATTTTTTGTTACACTTTCACGCAAAAATTACTGAATTGGTTTGAATGAAACTTTACAATAATATAGCTCATATATCAGAAGAACACGTAGGCTATAATAATTTATACAGAAACTGCCAATTTCCCGCACGCTTCGACGGAAAATTACTAAATACTAAATAGTTTGGATTCACAATAAAAAGTATTTTGAGTGTAATGGAAGGGGGATAAGTGAGGACAAAGAAAGTAAATGCTATAACGCGGTGGTCTTTACTTTTAAAATGAAAATTGTTTAGCGAAGAGGGAGGATATTATACTAGTATCTCTATAAATCTAAACATTTGAATTAATTATACAAAAGTATTATTGCTTCTATTTTCCCGGAGCTAAATCATTCCTACCAAATCGACTTGTTAAAGTGACTAATCCGTACGCTATTTAATCTTTATCATTGATATAAATTGTGATTATTTTGAATTTTTGTTTCTCAACAAAAATTTGGCCAATCCGGAATCTAATATTTATCGTTTTTTTCCAGAGGGTGCATTACGTGTTGATGCAAACGTATCTGTCCAAGAAATCGATGGACCACCTGGTGCCCGTGCTGAAATAAAAAATATCGGTTCCATTAAAGGTGTATGCGATGCCATTACATTTGAAATTAATCGTCAAATGGATTTAATAAAAAATAATCGACAAAATGAAATAATAAATGAAACGAGAGCATGGGATGCGGAAAAAAAAGAAACAGTACCGATGCGTGTTAAAGAAACTAAATATGTATGCCAGATTTATGAAATGAAACGTGAATCCTAATTTTTGTAACAATATTTATTAAAATATTTTATTTTAGGATTATCGATATGTGCTCGAACCAAATTTACCACCAATACATTTACATATGCCAGGAACACCAAAACTTCTTGATAATATGATATCTGTTGAAAATATTAAAAATGAGTTACCAAAACTTCCTAACCAAATGCGAATGGAATTATGTGAAGTATATGGATTGCCGCCAACAAGCGCACAAATTTTAGTGGTAAAATAATTACAAGATAAACATAAAGTTAAATTTGTTTAAGTTAATTGAAACAGTTTTACAATTGCAAATCTTCTCCACGTAAAGATGTAATGAGACGCATACCATTTTTTTATAGTCAGGCTCTTGAAGTATATGAATCCTAGCCTAGGATTTCCTACGAATACTTCGAGGAACCAAATTGCTTCGAATTGAATAACTTAGCACGGAAGAAGTCTCAAATCTTCATTGTGCGTGCATTTATGATTTAATTAACAAGAGACATCGAATTATTTTAGATATTTAATTATATTTTTATCTTAACGTGTCAATGTTGTTTTATTTTACAGAATGAAAATGTTTTATATAATCACTTTATTAATATTATCAATGACGGAGATCGTAAACCTTCGATGATAACGAATATTCTAACAATGGAACTCTTAACAATTTTAAATAAACAAAATAAAAAGTTAACTGATAAGTAAGTTTTTATTTTATTAAAGTTTTTCTTTTTTCAGAACACTAAAATCGCATAAATAGCCACAAATATACACACTTTCAATAAGTTGTGAATTTTAATTGAATAATTAAAAAAAATTTTCTTTAAGTATTCATAATTTTTATCTCTTATTTTTTAGAACAATTTCAAGTGAAAATCTCGGCAATCTAGTAGATCTGTATGCAGATGGTTCCATTAATTTAACAACAGTACGAAGTGTTCTAACAGAAATTATAAGTGGAAATACTGATGATCCAAAAACAATTGTAAATAAAAATAACTGGAGTCAGATTAACGACGATAGTAAAATAGAATCTATGTGCATAATAGTTTTACAAGACAATGAAAATTTAGTAAAACAATACAAAGCTGGTAAAAAGAAAGTGTTTAAAGCATTACTTGGATCTTTAGCAAAAACATCAGAAAATCGTATAAATATGGCTAAAGGCACACGTATTTTAGAATCATTATTAAAAAAATAAGTTTTTTAATTTATGTAATTTAATAAATGTAAATATATTGTTGAATTTTTTGCAAATATTTTTTATTTCTACCCTTTCGCCATCCTTGTTAATGAATTATTATCCTGAAATTTCCAAAAATTGTTTACTAAATAAGCACGATAATTTAGACCCGAATTAATAACACAAGCTTGAAATCTTTTGTTTAATATTATTATTAAATTAACATAATTTTATACATTTTATGTTTTGTTGTCTATTGAATTTGAATCTTTGAAATGATTATCATTTCAGATAGAAGCTTTCGTATCATTGTGAAACCCGAATGCTTTCTGTTCATGACAAAATTTGCAAAGATTAATTTTTTGCATATAATTTTTCAGTTTGCAGCGGTCAGTAAATATCCTTGATTGGCATTTTTTAAATATTTTATTGCGCTTTTCGGTACTCCAAGAAATGAAGAAAATTAAGTATACAAGTTTAAATAAAGTTCAGATAATTTATTTTTCATTGTGTATTTATTTAAAAAAAATACATTTCTATAATGTAATTACAATTAAGGTAAACAAGGTGTTATGAATAATTTTAAAATAATCGATAGACATATTTTTATCACAATAGATTACATTATTAATAGACTGATAATAATTAAGGTGATTGATCAAACTTTTCAGAAATAAAAATTTAGTAAATAATATTTCACGGTACTTTTTAAAATATTATTTCTACTTTGTTAATTGTAATCTAAAAAATTCAAAATCTTTTGGTAATTTCACTTATTGAACCGTCAGCATATGACCATTTATAAATACACTGGCTTAATTATGCTTAGCTTAACAATTTTTGCTTCTACGAAAATTCTTGTAAGTGGTACATTTTCTTTCACGAGGCCAGGAAAGTTTTTTATCGCATGGGTAATTTTATCATTCTATTAGGAAGATCCGAATCATTTTGTTCGACAGTCAAAAAACAGGATGTTTCTTCAATATTCAGGGTGTAAAGCAACGGGAATCGCGTTTTGTTTAGCGTCGGACACAATTATTTTTATATTAGTTATTTAATTATTATTCAAGAATAACAAAACGCAACCAAACCTTTTTAAGCCCCGTGAACGAGAACGTCTCACAAGAATTTTTGTAGTGAAAAAAGGTTGTTAAAATAAGCATCGTTAAGCCACAGATTAATTTCTAGAAGTGTATTTATAAATGACATATATGCTGTGGGGCATCGGGACTAAATCAATTCGACTTGACTTGAAAGAAATGCTTTGGAAAAAATGAAACTGAATTGACAGACTTAAATTTTAAAAATATATAAAAATTTAATATAGTATAAAACGGACTCTATTATTATAGTAATAATAATAGAGTCCGTTAATTTGCCCCCAAGCATAGAAAATGCCATATTAGATGTATTGCAGTGTTCGTAACTAGGTTACGAAATTTCATTGATAAACAAGTCCCTAATCCGATGAGGGACTTAGTCAAAAAATGAGTCGGTACTACTCTGATCTGTGCGCCACTCGATTGATAATACGATTTATCAATCGAGTATCTCAAAATCTATTCGAAACAGCGGCGAAAATTTGATATACATAGACGTTTTTAATAGTCTGTTGCGCTGTAAAATATTTAAAAATCCTGAAGCAATTTTTATATCTTTGGTCGATAGTATGAACGGCGTCAAGATTCAACCTGCGAAAAAAAAAAGAAAAAACAATCGTTATTTCTTTATTTTTCGAAGTAAATGTGATTGTGAATAATTGAAGTAGACTATAAGTGATTTTTAGGAGGGATTCTAACAATTGATGTTAGTTAGCGCCCAGATCAAATGAGAGTTTCATGATTTTAGAAAGCCAAACGCATTAAGAAAAATCACCTTAAAGAATAAAAAATGGAAAGTAAAATTATTAATAGTGTTTAATAACATTATTATGCTTTTTTATGAAACAGGAAGACAATAATTTTAAATTTTAACACAGGAGCAATAATTTTTTTTACAATCTGATTTGTGCGGATTTTATACCTTAAAAAGAAAAAAATAATAATAAAATAAATAATTATTATTTAGTTTTTGAGAAAATAAAGGCATTTAAAAGGAATGTTTCAATTTATGGAATAATTTCTATTTAAAAATAGTTGTGTGCCTGGAATAATTAATTATAGGTGATTAGGTCCAACAAGCATTTAAGAATTGATATTAGCTATTTTTTAAACAAATAATATTTTTTAAAGAATTTTAGTACCCTAAACCCCATCAAAAAGTCAGAATGAGAATGATCAGTTTTTAGAAACGGAACTAGAGAAAACGAACTAGGTTTGGTAGGAGATAGAAAAAGCTCCTTCATGTTTAATTACTCCCAAAATTGCTTTCAAACTTTTTAATCTAATCCAATTAGCCATCAAGAGTCCAAAAGAATAAATTTTTAAGTTTACTTGCACTCGGTTTTTAAGACTTAATACACAAATCAAGTTCGTTTAACGATTTGTCGAATATTTTTTTATGTATGATTCGTCGAGTAAATTCTATGACGATTTTTTTGTTGTTGGTGACCCTATTTTATTCTAAAAAAAAATTTAATTTCATGGTAATTTTGTTTTAGCGAAAAGTTTCAAAAATAAAAATTTTGCGATTGAATAAAAAATTGCCTGAGAAGATTATTATTGAATGACCTCCCTATTTAAAATTAAAATAATTTGAAATTATTATTTGTGCCAACTATTTTTACATAGAAAATTTTTCCATCAAGAAAAAAATTTTAAATAGATTCTCTTTTATTGTGATGATGTAAGTTTGGAAAAAAAATTTGTACAATTGGAATAAAAATAAAATGCAAATAATAATAATAAAAAATATAAAAAACAAAATGGTAATTATGAGAAATATTCGGCATAAAAATACAATAAATGATATCCTACTTTTTTTTTTTAGTAAAATTTCTCTAATCTTTGGTTAATAAGCTGACAAATATTTGCCACAAATTTTACTTAATATTTAATAAGAGATATTTTTATGTTTTGTTTTTTTTTATTGATTTTCATTTTGATTCTTTTTCTAAGTCTTTACATTTTGTTTTTTTGTTTTAATAAAACATTCATTAAGATCACATTTATGTTTATCTGGAGACTGGATATTTTATCTAATGAGATCGTGAATCAATTTTTACTTTAATAATTTTTAAGCTTATTGATTCAAAACTTTGTTATTACACAAAAAGTGACGCATTTAGAAAACATTCAATGGTCCAATTTAATAATTGTATTATTTTTATTAATTAATGTTGCAAATAGGAATAAATACTGCTATAACTTTTTCCCTCACAGGAGGGAAGAAATCTAAGTTCTATTTATCTCCAAAGAAAATTCATCCTATATAACGATTGGGTCTTCGGTTTCAGTTCATTCGTTTTCGGTCCATAAAAAATACTATTGATCAAAATATAAACGTAATTAACGATGTTTTATGAGCTAAGCGATGATTTTCGGAGATTTTTATTCATTGCAGAATACTTTTTTTCTTGTTCTACTTCCAGCTGAGCAGAGATATTCGGGAATTTTAAATAAAAAATAAAATAATTCGGCTCTGCCTGGCTTGCTAAATACTTTGCCTACTAATTTTTATTCCGTGTCATTAAAAGGCATTTTAAAACTGAAATAATAACTTTATTAGAAAACATAAAATTAATTTTTTTAAACTTTTTTGTGCAAGAGTGTAATCTGTATTTAAAATGGTTTCCGAAAATTATTGACATGACAGACTGAACTAAAAATTTCCTCAATTGGCTTAATAAATGTTTTATTAATTATTAATAATGTATGATCCAACTTTATTGGGCATTAAATTTACAGAAATATGCTTATCAAAAAGTTTAAACAAATGTCATGTTTAGTCGAAACAATCAACAATTATTTTATTTTGAAGCACAGAAGAACGAAAAATTTTTTTTTTTAATTGTTATCAAAATCGGATCTATTTTTGATGACTAAGAATTGAAAATGTTAATTGAAACGACTAATTGCTGTGGAAATTTTATTTTTAAAACATACTTAAATTTCTTGATTAAGGCTTAAAATGAGAAATTTTATTAATATCAGAAGGATTTAATAATATTGATTAATGAGATTTCCATGATAATGTTAGGACAATGACTTATTTTTAAGCATACTTTTCTTGTATATGGGGTATCGCAAAACTGTCGAGTAAGAAAAATTAATTGATACGGAGGATAAAATTTTGAAGAAGTGAAGTACCTTTGGAGTTACTTCTCTTTAATGATACATCGAATTCAAAAACTAGAATGGATCTTTTTTCTTTGAATTTTAAGCTCTATATCAATCTGCTCCTCCTATATGATAGTTTTAAGCTACCCTGTATAAATATACTATGCTCAATAATAAAGAAACATACTATACAACTACACATCTTAATAATTAATATGATCTTTTTTTTATATATAAAAATTGTAACAATTAAATAATAAAAATTTATAAAATATCATCATAGTTAGACATACTTGATTTCGATTTTTAATCAGATCTACTAATATTTATATTATTTTTTATACGACTTTTCGTTGTGACTAAAAATTAATATACGATTTTCTTTATATATATATATATATATTATAATACACATTGTGTTTTACACATTAGTATTAATATTTATGAAAGGTGCCACCAAAAAGAAGTATGTTGACTTATCATTTTTGGAATCTACTATACGTTAATGAAAAAACAAAATGTGATAGTATGAAATCTCAAATTACGAAATCTGTTAAAATTTTCATTTGAAATCATTTTGAAATTTTTCGTTTTCGTTGGACAATCCCAAGTCTGAACAGCTCGTTTCAACAAGTTTTATAGTTTTTGCGTAATAAAAAACAAAAAACAAGCTATTTATATATGAACATGAAAAAAAAATACGAATTCGTATCTTTAATTTTATTTCTTAAAGATTCGCTATGACGTAGAGATACGAATTCGTATCTATGAAATTATTTCTTAAAGATATGCACGATTTAATACCATAATAGGAGGATTTAAATTCTTAACAGGATTGAAAACATTTAATCTTTAATCATCATATTGAATTTTAATCAAAGAAACTGAAGTTGCAATTTAATTCTACAAAAATAAATACTGAATCGATTTGAAGCTCATTTACTCTTTTTTAAAATTTCAAATGGTTATCAATAAGGAATAATTTGAAAACTAAAACAATTTTTTCCAATTATACGAATGTATAGTCTTAAGCGAAATTCAAAACGATTTAATAAGTGATTTCTAAGAAAATCATCTCCTACTCAACGACTGTTAACCTTCCGATTCGTTGTATGTGATAGACTATTTTGAAGCAGATATTCAAAAAATTCATAAAATTTTCAAAATTAATCAACATCTTGTTGGTCATCTTGTTTATTCGATATAGCGTATCTTTAAGAAACCAAATTAGGATAAAAATTTGTATCCTTATTCACAGCGCTTATATATGGTTTGGATTGTAGAGTATGAGGATCACAGACTCTGTATATAAAATATAATCGTCAAATAGAGGAAATTGTAGAATTATATGTAACTTTAAATTAAAGTATTATAGATACATTAGTAATAAATAATATGTAAAGATAAACAAAATTCGAGATTTCACCTCTTCACATTTTCTATTAGAGTCTATTTTACAATTAGGATCGTCTATCGTTTGTCACATATCCTGACTCCGACAAACGACTTCCAATTGTAGAATAAGCTGTAGAAATACTTAAATGAAAAGTCAATCAATCTTTTTTGTGACAGTCTTTATAGACAGAGCACAGTGTTGTATTAGAAATTATCTAACTAATCTAATCGGAAAATATCATTGAGTTGAAAATAAATTATAATTATGGAAGAAATTTTATGTAATTTTTTTTTTTCTGGAAGCAAATATTGGTTATACGATTTATAATAAGAAAGTTTTAATAATTTCTTTAATCCAACACTGTGTATTTCTAAGTATTACAAAGATGATTTATTTTTTATTGATAACATTGATTTAAAAATTATAAAATAAGAATAAGTTTTTCAACACATAAGTAACGATTTTTATACATTATACTATTTTCAGATGGAATAGGGAACGTACATTTTATATAATATTGATATTCAAAGACAACAGACCTGAAAGACTCAGCGACTAGTATCTTGGGAATTAATTTCTGTGTATTTGTTTACATTTTTGCAACACGAAATTCATTTACGCAGACATGCTGATAAAATTATATCGTACGGCTTGCTTTTAAGGTCACCGTTACATTATAAAGGCGGTTTCAAATATGATCGGAGAATTTTCGATAAAAAATTTATGTCTCGGGTTGGGAAGTATTTAAGTTTGAAAATAAGATCAACTTTTTAAGTATTATATTTCAATAATATTATCTGAAAATTCAAAAACTTCGAAATTATCTAAATTGTTACAGAGCCAAGAACGAAGCAGGCCAAAGTATCGTATCGGCTTGTTTTTTTTTTCCTTTAAGAACATTTTTGTAGAATAACATGCGGCACTCGAATTATATTTTGTAACGATCCCTATTGCACTATATAATGGAAAGAAATGTTTAAAAGAATATTTGAATGAATAATTCAAGGCACGTTAATTATATGGACTGTTAAATATTTTTCGAAAAAAAAAAACAGTTACTTATGAATAAAAATCGTTATACAGTGTGTCAAGTGAATAATTTAAAATGAAAAAATTAAAATTTTTGTTAATAAATAAAAACAATTCAGAAAAAAAAAGTAGAGATAATTTTGGCATATAATTATTGTAGAATACAAAGTGTTTCAAAGATTGATTTATATAAGCGTATTCGAAAAGGGGATTTTTTTTAAAATGCAATTATTACGAGTCGATTTAAAATACAACCACCGCACAACCAAGTGTTTTTTTTTAACGAACGTATAATATTATTTGGAAGCATTATTTAATAATTGAAATGTAGAAATGGGTACATTTAACTGTAGAGTAGCTACTTTACACAGCTTACATGCTGTATTTCGATGAAAAATAAAAGTAAACACAAATTCTCACATGGAATATACAGGTAAGAAAGTAAAGAACCCAAGCTCAGAAGTAAAAATAATAATTAATACAAAAATATCGAGGACAAAAAAGGTTTTTGTTTCGTAAGTTGGCAGATATGTCCTTAATTACTATATCCAAAATAAGTAGTGCGTCATGATTTTTTTCAATGATTAAAAAGATTAAATACAGAGATTTTCCTTAAAAATTAAGTGTTCCAAACAGAATTTCGTTTTCTGACTCGCTTCATCTTAAATAGACGTAATTGCTAGTATACCAAAGCATTCAAGAGGGGTCGAGAGAGCGTCGTGGGCAAGTATCGTTCCGTAAGTTTAATTCTTATTGTTTTCTTCTATAAAAATGGATTAAAAAAATGAATCCCCTGTTGAAAGCGGTTGCTTGAGAAAATTCCTCAAGAACATATTCTGAATTTAGAGTCTTAGAGTCTTTATTGAAGGAAACAAATTAAGGATAGTTTGTTGATAGAGCAGTTTTGTTAAATAAAAACTACAAAAAGTTTGTGGTAAAATTTATAAGCTTGAAACCAAATTAAATTTTTATTATTATATTTTTTGGAACACATTTTAGAAGCTTGAGTTCTTTTTCTAGACCAATCTTGCTTACTTGTAAACTTTAAAGTTTAAGTTTAAGTTTTTACTCAGCATTATCGCTGGAATGTTAAAAGAACCAATTTAATATTCAGATTACCCAACATAATAATTATTATATTTAGGATCGTTTATGACCTGCATAAGCTTTTTTTTATATATTTATTTTTAGAGACCTTAAGATTTTTTATGGCAATTTTAATTTTTAGGCAGAGATTGGTCCTTTACTGTTTTCTAACATATTTCAAAGAGTCAGTACACAGTTAATAATCATTGAATTCCTAATCCAATCAATAGGGACCTAAATTCGATACGAATTTAACTCTGATTGTGTAAATTACTCAGCCTTCCAAATATATCACATTATTAATTACATTTAACGTCAGTTATATTTTTTTGTTCTTTCTGAGACACCCTGTATTTTTATATAAACATGTATATAAATTAATTTTTTCAATTTAAATTGTTTAAATTGTTAAAACACAATTGTCTACATGTTAAAATATTTTTTTTTTACATATACACTTAGTAAAGGTTTATAAACCACTCTTCTATTTATTCTTCTCTCTCTTTTATTTTTGTATTTACCATATAATATTTTTGTATGTTGTAAATAATAAAAAGTAAGTTATTGTTGGTTAAACAATAAATATTGAATCTTGATTTTGTAATAAAAAGTTTGTAAACATATTTATTGGTCCAATTGCAATCAATGACATTTGTTCAGTTTCTGGCCATATTAAATTTGGACCAAATACAACAGCTAAATTATATGCAGTCATTTTATTTAAATCGCTACGATCCATTACCCTGTATAAAAACTGTACTAAATATTTCAATACTTTATAATTTGGTACTGGTAATTTTTCTAATATTAGTATTGATACTTGTCGTTGGCGTTCATCTTTTGACCAAACTAAAAATCAAATTATAATTAGTAAATTTTTTTTTAATAAAATCATTTTGTAAATGATTTTTCTATAAAGATTGACCGTTATTTAGCTGTAAACAATTTAATATTTGGAAAAGAGCTCATTTTATAAAATAATCGGGGAAATAAAATCGGAAAAACAATCTAACCCACGAATCAACTCCTCGTCAGTAGATTTTTATGGGAGCTGATGAAAATGTTTGTCTACGACGACCATACGGTAGGACAGAAGTAACCTACTTCTGGACAACACATTCTCTTTATTTGATATTAAAAAACATTAATGGATTTTATATTCTAGACCATTCTCAAAGTTTTCGATATAGAAGCATTTGAAAAACTAAAAGTACGGGTTTTTTGCTGAAATTTCGTTATTGAAGAAAATAAAGGTTTTTTTGTGGTTATGGTCAAAAATTTGCTTTGAAAACTATATGACTTTATATTTGGAACCATTTTAAACACTTATTGACTCTTAACATTTTTTACTTCACCGCAATGTTTTCGATATATATGCTCCCATAAAAATCTACTGACGAGGAGTCGATTCTTGGGTCAAATGCATCGACGAAAAAGGTATGAGATATTAATTGGGCGTGTGTTTAATAATAAAAACTACAGCTTTAGATTGAAATAATTTGTAATTACTCTTCAGGGCTTTGCTAAAGGATTTTCTAAAGAATTTTGGCTAACTGAAAAATTTCATTTTTTAACACTGTTTTTCAACCTTGTATCGTTTCCAAGTTATTTTGGTCCATTAATTATGGAAACGGTTATGCTTAACTTGAATCATGTATCTTTATGTTTTTAGGACATATCAAAATCTTTTTATTATTCGAATTAAAAACGAGAATTTAAAAAAAAAAATTGTATTACCTGTAAATTGCATAATTTCATCATAAAGATCATATGTTAGAAGAGGTTCGGTGAGTTCTCTTAAAAATGTTTTTAGGAGTACGGCTGCAACATGTGGATCATTTAACGGTACTATTTCACCTTTGTTGACTCGAGCCTTAAGGTCTCGTACAATTACAGCACTAGCTGAACGCCTAAACAATCCTTCAGTTTCTAAAACTATAACAAAACTATTTTTTAGTATTAAAAACAAAATTATTGTAGTAGAGGAAATAGAAATATTAATTTTTTCGATAATTATACTTCACAGTGAGGATTACCCCTTTGAAAAAATCAAGAAAATCGGGAAAAAAAAATTTTTGTTTTAGAATTCGATGAAACTCAGTGGATGGGGCAATTTTGATCCAAAAAGAATAAAAACAGGTTAATTTAATGATTGGATGCCGAGTTTTCGAGATATCGCAATATTTGGATCGATTTTAGTCCAAATTTAGTTTAGCTCGAACCGGAGAACTCCCTCGAACAACCAATGCGATTTTACAGGTGCTCAGAAATAAAGAAGTAAAGAACACAAAAAAAGTCTTTATTGATAGATTTTTATTACGGGGAGACGCTAGTATTGTATATACAATAAAAATATAAAAACACTTACCATCAGGATTATCTAAATATTCAACACATTGTCGAACAATTGGCGGTATCACTTCCCCACCATTATTATCGACAATAAATTGTAACGACACACCAAATTGTTGTGTAGCTAATAATTGCGGTACATTAATATTATCTGGTTTTGTAGGAGTTGGAGGTTTTGCTCTTTGTACTAATTGTTCATCATGGCTAAAAAAATCATATATTTTCACAATATATTGAATACAATATTTTTTTAAATAATGAACAACTCACTTTAAAACAGCCTGAGGTATACATCGTCGATCTAAGGTCATATGTTCTTGTAATTCATGTAAGAAATTGATATAAACTATTTTCCTGCCAAACTTTGCACTGATTGCTGGACGAAATATTTGTGAAACAATTCGTATAAATGATGTTGGGTGAACTAAAAACAATGCTTTTAAATTTTTCTTATACTTTCGATCAAATGCACGATACGCTTGCCATAACCATGTTAGTGCTGGTTTATTTTTGGATGTTAAACCGTAATGGAAATATACTAAACTGTAATCTTGTTCGACGTACTGATCAAGTGTGAATTTTAAATATCTAAAAAAAATGAAAATATATATCAATTTTTTAATTTTAGGTATTCTTTGTTTGTTTAATGAAAAAATATAATACTTTAAGATTTTGATTCTCCTGGAATCGTTGGTACGGCGTTCAAATTGGTTTCAAAAAACTTATTTTTTCCAAGATTGAAACAAAAATTCTACGAGGTTAAATTTCATAATTAAGCGAAAAATACAGAAATACTCGATTTTACTCAAATACTAATACATAAAAATCATTTAGTAAAATAAATGTATAGATTTAAAGGTATCAACAAAGAATTAGGTCTTCAGAGTCCAGTCTCAAAGACACAGGAAACATATTTATCATATTCTTCCATCGAGACTAAAATTTCCTGACTATTCCATGATATTTCCATAACCACAAAATTCCCTGACTTATCCAGGTTTTTCCGATCGCTCTGATCGACCAATATATCTGATTGATGGCAAAAACGCAATAATAGTTTTTTATTAAGAAGGGCTTATGAAGAAAGACCTAGGTAAAATCTTTAAAACATCACCTCTGATTTCTAATACTCTAATTTCAAAACTGAATACAAACTACAAAATAAATACTTAATACTTACTGTAAAAGTCGTCCATGATCAATTTCTTTACTATTTGGTAATCGACATGCATATACAGTGATAATTTTCCGTCCTAATTTATCATCACCAATCACATCAACAATTGCATGTCGATGTATATCCATTAAACTACTTGGTGTCTCATAAAATCCATCGTTGTTACTAACTAATGCTGGATACGACACACCAATACTATCTGGTCCACTACCCAACAAAACACCTCCACCTAACTGTTCTTCAAAATTCTCCTCTGTAAAATCTGATACTGGTGAGTCCATACCACTCGATTCAATTTCTTGAATTAGGTCCACTGTTGATGACATTATGCGAAATATTAAAATAAGAAATCAATTAATTTATTTTAACAAATATTTTAAAATTTATGAATAGGAAATAATTATTAAAGAAAGTACTTATAAATTGATATGTTAGTTTATAAGATAACATAATAAGAGTTAAGTGCTTATCAATGACTAATCGTATGCAACAGGAACGGCTTTAAAGTGAAACAAACTATATATATTTAATCATTAAAAAACAGGAGACGGGCGTATTTACGGGGTGTGTTTGGGTCTTCAGCCGACTGCTCTTAGTCTTTGCGAAGACAGTAAAGTCTGCCGAAAATCAGCTTGATATATTAATTTTACATACTGTTTGATAATTTTTTTGTAACCACTTCATTTCTGTTATTCTTCTTGTACAAGTATGCAGGGTGGAACAGAATAGTGTGCGATTTTGAAAACGCCATAAAACAAAAGCCATCAATTTTTCCTATTTAATTTCTCAAACTCTTTTAATAAAATTCACTTTTTTAATTCAAACTTTTTGTTTCGGAATTTGCTAATATTAATTAAATACAGTAATTTTGCATTTTGTTAAAACATATCCCCTTCAGGACGCACAATAAAAATATTTAGCTAGATTATAAATTATTATTAATTAGCATAATAAATAAATATGAGTAAGTTTAAATGAATATTTTCCGCACCCTAATAACTATAAATGCCGACCCTGTGATGTTTTATCATAAATCAAAAAAAATAAATAAACATACCTGTATCAGCGTCAGGTGGTTGATGCAATTCTGTATCATCAAATTCGAGATTTGGTTCGTAGTCATGGACATCCGATAGACTAGGGTATGGTTCATCATTGTCATTTAAACCATGAGCAACTGAAATAATATAAAAAACAATAATAATTAAAATAAATAGAAAAATAATAGATACACCAACTACAAAATAATTACTTTTTGAATATGTTGTTTTTAAAAAAATCTACTGAGTTTACAACAAAAAAGTTTCAAACAAAAGTTGTTTTTTTAAAACGTTCTTGTCGCGACAGGAACAGGAGAAAACTCATCTATAGTCGAAAAACTAGACCCAACCAACTCGTAATTACAACAAGAATTACATATGATGATAAATTTAAAATAAAATTAATAAAAAAGAATTGAGATTGCTACTGGATTCGAATCCAGTAATGAATAATATAACACATTAGATAGCCACCTCTCAATCCACTTAGCTATCCGGTCTTCAACATAATGTGTATAACATTAATAATTTGTTATGTGTAATAATCGGCAGCCGGCTGTCTAAAGTCTAATTATTCCTGTCGTGACAAGTACTATTTTTAAAGGATAATAAAATATCAATTTTTACACAGTGCGCTATTTTTTAAAATTTCCATCCTTATTCTTAATCCACCATTAAAGAATTTGAGGAGCCCTATCGCCTGAACACACAGCATTGTGTCCGAATGGGACTACATACTCGCGTATATTAGTTAACAGTATTCAAGATATAAAGATTTATTTTAAATTCAAGATTTATTTTATTTTCCCCAACGAAGAACAAATTTTCTGTACTTCAAACTTTTCCATATTTTTCAATGGATGTTTTATTATTTATATAAATGTCAACACAGGGATAACATAACATAAGGGGCAATAACCCTCAAGTCAGTGCTAGCTCGCACCCATTAGAGGCATTGTCAACCCGTATAACGCCTATGAATTTCATCACAGAGTTAACGAAAGAGGCAAAAAAATTCAAAGACCATTCACGCTACGTACAAAATTGTGTACGAATAGCCTTGTTTAATATACCTAGAATTATTTTTAGGTATTGTGGAATTTGTCTTGTTATTTGCCTAACTAGATTTAAAATCAAAGTCAATAAAAGTTCATATTATTATGTAGATGAGTTTTCTTTATAATATACGGGGTTTAAACAATTTTCATAGGTTCATGTAAAATAAAAAAAGTTACACAAGTATATTTGCTTAAATTATTACAATTGGTAGAAAATCAATTTAAATTAAACACGGAAATTAGAAGATTCCACAATCCATATCTATTGACTCATGCCTACTATTCTTTATTATTTCATTAGCATAACGTTTCAACCTTCGATAAAAACAAAGGCTTATTCATATTAAGAAACTTGATTTTACAATTGATAGAATACCATTAAACAGGTGTCTACTTTAAAGCGTCATATTTTCCACCCACATATTTTAAAAGATAATGAAAATACAAAAAAAAATGTATCTTGATATGAGTGACCTCTGTTTTAAATTACATGAAAATATGAAAATTTTATAATGTAAATAATTCAAATAACATGAAAATGTTTATATCAAAATAGAACGATGTTTGTGAGTTTAAAATGACGAACATAAATAAAAATAGATAATTGTTGAATACACATGTTATATGTTTATATTACCTTGAAAAGCTTTTATAGGACTTAATTTTGGTTGTTGATCAGCTTCCATATTTCTTTGAAATAATAATTAGTAAATGATAATTCAAATTTCAGAATATTTTTGATAGAAAAGACACTCCCATGTCACAAATATTATTATTTATTTGAGATTCTCAATTGATATTCAATGTTTTTAAAACACATACGACTTAATTAATTTTATTGACTAGTTTTTATTCGCATTAAATGTTGTAGATAATATAAAAAATTCGAGCATAGTGTCGTCAGTCAAAACAAGTATTTTAATGACATTAAAAATTTTCTTTCTGTCAATTGACATGAATGCCAATATTAAATGTTATGCCAAGAATTGATTCGATCTAGATTAAACTCGAAGAGTTAGTTATTTGAACACTTCACAGATATCGAATAAATAAAATAGATTGACCACGCCGTTATTAAAAATGTTACAAAATAACCGGTAGAGAGGTATACCCTTTGAAATAAAATATATGATCTAAGGATATATCTGTATGCGAGACCTAAACAAAGTACGCGTATAGCTGTTTTAATTTCTGGATTAGTATATACAAATATGTGTTGTCAATGATGTGTCAATTTATTTTGGCTTTGTGATATTTTATGTTTATTTATTGTTTGGAAGAACAAAAACATTCAAAAAACGTTATTCTAATTAATTGCTTCAGATTTAAATGAAAAACTATATGCACTAAATTGAATATGGCAGATTTTTGTATGTATATACGTGTTTAATTATACAATAATTCAAAATATTCTCGCGCGTTGCCAGGCTGCGAGACAAAGAGGGAAGAAAGTCCCCTTTTTAACGGTCAATAATTCACTTATTGCGTTGCCTATGCTATTACGCATCTATGTTATATTACCTCTATGCACGAAATAGATGTGGTAGCAATTGCTGTATAATATTGCTTATTAAAGTATTGGTCTATTTTATATCATGTCTGTGGGTCGCTTACAGTGCTCACGAAAAATAAATATGCATTTTTTTCTTATGAAAAATAAATTTTCATTCATGTTTTAATTACTTTAACCCTTTAATTTATAAAAATTATTCGAGAAAATCGATATTTGTACCTTAATATATATTACATATATTATTAAAACATGGCTTGTTAGCCCCCAAGACGAAAATAATAGAGTACATGCGTGCTAGAGTGTTTTATCGATACCTTATATATGAGAAGCGAAAAAGAAACATTTTTGAATATATACCAGCTTTTCCTGAATGATATTACATAGAAAATAGACTGAACGTTCTCTATCCAGCTTTAAAGTAAATAGACGTTGAAATACGCATAGAATATTATACATAGAGAATGCCATGGCCCATGGCCCAAAATTTGCGATATGATGAATGAGAGAGAAGACTGCCAGTTAGTTCCTATGTGTCCTTGTCTAGATATTGTTTACATTACACAAAATCTCTATGCATCATATGCTTATGACATATCTAGAGGATCTTTTTTTAATCTTCCCAGGAAAAAGGCTAATTAACACGAAACAGAATTCCATTTAAAATAATAATTTGTTTTAAAACAAGGTACTCAACAAAAAAAATATTTTTAATAATATTAATTAATACCATTATAATGTAACAAATAAATTCACTAATGACTATAAGTTTAAGTTCAGATGAAATTGCAAAATCTTCATTCTTTAAAAATATCTTTTATGGAGTTTTTACTTTCATTTGATAATTTATTGTTTTCTTGGCTTGTATTTCCTGTTTGTATTTTACTGCTAGATTCATTTTGATTTTCAAACAACTGTTGACGTTTTGTAGCCCGTTCATTGTTAAAAACATTCAGAGCAGACTCATATAATTCGTTCTCAGTTTGATTAGAATTTTCCTTCGATAATCGGTCATAAGTACTTAAAAATTGTTGTGTAACAGTGGGTGTAGAACTTCTCAAATTTATCGTACCCAAAGTTTTATAATTTCTTTGAAATTTTGCTCTTACAATATCTTCTTTGTAAAATATTGGTTTTACTGATATCTTAGGTGCAGGTCTATCATATCTAGGTTCTAATTTTGGAGGAAATGCATCGTAAACATCAAACCAAATAGGTTTATCTTCTGCTTTAATTGCCCCGGATTTTAAGAGACCCCCAACTCTGAAAATTTACAAAACAATGTATTTTTTTATAAATTACTAAATAAATAATTTACCTTTCAAATATTGTTCCAATTTTTTCTAATCTACTACGAGCCATAATTTTTCTTGCTTTTCGCAAATATTTCAAAAATTTAGGTTATAAAAATTTTAGATTTTATTCTTTTCGATCTTCCTTAGTTATGCAACGAGTCCATTTTTTTAGGATGGTATTTAAATTTTTAGTTTCAGTACATGGAAAATAGTTTAAAAATTGCTAGTTTTTTATTGTTTTAACTATTTTAATTTTCTTAATTAGAGTTTGAAATGTTTTGATTAATTTTCAATTGAATTTTCTATTCATAAAAATTATTGATGAAGAAAAACGTGAATTTGTCACGATACTATAATCAGCTGAGTGATGTTTAGATATTCAACTAGTGTGGTAATTTGAATGATGGATTAATGTTATAAAATAAGTTTTTAACTTGTTTAAACCAAAACAAAATAATAAACAGTTTTGAAAGTTTAATGATATTTAATATAATAATTAAATTTATTTTAAATATTATTAAATCTTATGCTATAAAATAATTAGTGAAAATCGTGAATTTCAAAGGCGGGAAAATGCTTTTAACAACATGAAAAATTAAATCATAAACTTAAACATGAGTTTGTTGAATAATCCAGAATTTAAGGCCAAATACGATAAGTGTAAGAAAATTATTAAAGTATGGGAAACAAAATTTAAGGCGAAAAATGGTCGTATACCATCGAAGGTTTGAAACTATTTATTAATAAGAGGTGTCTTTAATAGTCAGGGTAGTCGGGTCTCTGTTAAATTAGTAGTTAGTTATTTTCGTCTCTTTTTTGACCATAGTTTTAATTTGAAGATATTCTAAACTTAAAAAATAAGTGGAGATTATAAAATAGAATTCTTGCGGTTACCGGCAGATTTGAAAATTGACCCAAAGTGAGATGGCCGAAACCAATTTGATTCGAAACTTTTCTCGAAATTAATTTACGTTATAATTTTTTTAATGAACCCAAGTATCAGAGAAACCAGTAGATTACTATTTCATATACAAAAAATAGAAACCTGACTACAGAGAGGTTTTTAATCCTTTAATCAAACTTAAGATGTATTTTAACTGTGTTGTAATGTGTTGTAATTTTTTAGTTGGATATAAGGGAAGCAGATCAATTAGTTAAAAATGCTTACAAACGATATTTTCAATTAAAAACGGAAGCATTAAAGCATTCACTTGGAGATATAACAGAGGAGACACAATTATTTTTTGATAATTCTACCTTGAATTTTGACGATTCGATAAATGAACAAAGTACGGAAACTTTTAATGATTCATCTACGAACGATGTTTTTGAACATAACGAAAATGCATGGGGTTCACATTTGGCGAAACCGAAAGAAACTACAAAACAAATTGAAGAAAAAAAATCAAAGCTCACACGAAAACTATCTGAAAAAATTTTTACTGGCTCGAAATTTGCAAAGAAAAATCCACGAAAATCATTTACAAATAAATCAAAAAGTTTAGACTTATCATCTAATTCACAAACGTCTGAGACTCTTTCACAATCTTCTTTGGATAAGCCAGAAACAAACGCGTTATCAGAGAAAATTGAAAATGATTCAATTTTAATTGACGAGAAAATAAAAATTGTTAATGAAAGAGAAAATTTAAATTCGACGAAACCGATAAATTTCTTACAAATTGCCGAAAATTCTGATTTGAAACCAAAGAAAAGTTTAAATAGGGATTGGTTAGATCGAGTCAGTCAACAAAATAATATCGAAACTGATAATTTTGAATGTATTACTGATTTTAAAGAACCTTCTGAAACAAAATCTGTGTATGGATTATCGAATTTTCATTCATTGAATTTATCAAAAATTGTCGAAGCCAAATCTGTAACTGCGGATCGTGATTTAACTGAAAAATCTACGGATTATACAATACCTGAAATATCTACAAATGCTCCTGAAGTAGAAAATATTTGTTCCGAAAATGAAGATATTGTTGCAAACAGTGATCCAGAAAATGAAATTATTAAACTTGTTTCACATATTAAGAAGAAGCGACGAATTCTTACAGCATCGACGAGGAACAATATTTCGATTATTCCGAAAAAGAAAAAAGAAATAATGAAAAAACCAGTGAAACATATTGAAAAAGATGAAGTAAAACCACGTAAAACTTATACACGAAAAGTTAAAACCCATGCAATGTCTCAGACGAATGAAATTATCAATAATTTAATGTCGGATGATATCGAAGATCCATATGCTGCTGACTCAGACGGTGATCCCGATTTTGATATAAATTCGAGCGTAAAAAACACGTCATCAAATCTAGAAGAAGCAATTCTATCACAACAGAATAGCCCAAACACATTACCAACTGTTAAAAAAGGAAGAAAAATCAAATCTGTTCAAAAAAGTCCCAAAGAATCAAAATCAAAAAAACTAAAGGAACCTAGCAATCAAAATCGTGGTAAGAAAAGGAAAAAAGATGAAACTGAAACTGAAGAAGCAGATGCAAAATCTGATTCAGAATTAGGCCCAATAAACATTAAAGAAATGTATCGGTGTAAAGTACCAGAAACAGTTCCAAGATTTCAATCGTTGAAGAAAATTAAATTAACAAAATCCACTTCACCGAAAATGGATGTAGAAGAATCTGAGACGTGTAGTAAAATAAGTACAGACAATTTTATTCGTTTAAATTTAAGAAAAAAAGTCTTTGTACGCGGTAAAAAGACTATGACATTTGCAAAGCATCAAAAAAGTAAATGGAAAGCAAAGAAGAAAGCTTTAGCATTAGCTGGACCAGATATGGATATGGGGGGATGCGATGGTGGTCAATTGAAATGTTTTACATGTGGTGGAATCGGGCATTTTTCACGACAATGCAAAGCTTTAAAAGGTGAACAATTGTTACCATTAGAAGCAGATAAGGGAGAAGTTTGTCCGTTTCCAACACTTGAAGAAGCTTATCAAAATGCAACACAATCAAAATTATCAATACACGTTACTAGGACACAAAATCGTTTAGATGCAGACAATTTAGAAAATTCAGAAGTAGATAATTACGATAATGTTTTCGAAGATGAGCCAATTGACATGGCTAAAGTCGATGAATTAATAAGCTTTGTAGAATCATCGAAAAATGAAACAGAAAACTTAGTATCTGAAACTACTGAAAACGACAATCCATTTATAGTAAAACCTCTTTATAATCGACTCTCTGATGGTAGTTTAATAGACACACCTGGTGAAGTTTACGAATCCTTAAATCAATTTGGTTTTACAACATTCAGGCAAGGACAAGAGAAAGCAATAATGCGTATTCTTTCAGGTCTGTCAACTTTAGTCACGTTGAGTACAGGGTCTGGAAAAAGTTTGTGTTATCAGTTACCTGCATATTTATATGGTAAATATCGTTCACCGTCCATAGCTCTGGTTATATCCCCTCTAATTTCATTAATGGATGATCAAGTTTCCCAATCGGAACGGACTGCATGTTTGCATGCTGGCATGTCAAAAGTAGCGCGAAAAAAAACCTTGGATTCATTAAAAAGTGGATGCTATGATTCATTACTAATATCACCCGAAGCCATTGTTGGAAGTTTGGATTCTTTAATACGAAGATTACCGCCTATATCATTTGCCTGCATCGATGAAGTGCATTGTGTATCACAATGGAGTTACAATTTTCGACCGAGCTATCTAACAATATGCCGTGTACTTCGAGAACGGCTTGGTGTTAAAACTCTTTTAGGTTTAACAGCAACTGCCCCATTAACAACTCAGCAAAGTATATTGTCACATCTAGGAATTCCAGAAAATGATACAGAGAGTGTTGTGGGTGCAACACCGCTTCCAGAAAATTTAACGCTAACTGTTTCGAAAGATGGACGACGTGATGCAGCTCTGGTGGCAATTTTAAAATCAGAACGATTGAAAGATTACAAATCAATTATTGTATATTGTACACGACGAAATGATTGTGAACGATTAGCTGGAATTCTAAGAACATGTTTTCAGGATCAAGTTGCCACGGTTAAAAAAAATCGTAGAGGAATTAATTACAGTGTCGAGGCTTATCATGCTGGGTTGTCACAAAGTCGTCGTCGAACTATACAAAATGCATTTATGAAGGGTGATTTGAAAATTGTGATCGCTACCGTTGCTTTTGGTAAGTTTTAAGTAATAGTAGACACATTGCCGGATTAGGATATCAAAATTCTATTGTATACTTTTTCTAAGAGATATAAGGGATAAGTTATTTTCTCAATCCATTATAACAATGTGTGTAACAGATACCTGCAAAAAGTTGAAACTATGTTGATTTTATCGCAGGAAATTATCCCATTCTTATGAGAATATCGTGCAGATGACGTGGAGAAGCTACACACAAAGGTATTTAAATATAAAATTCAAATTATACACAGTTTAGAAAAAGTAAAATAGATTTTCCTGATCCTATTCTGCAATGCAACTGAATTATTAAAAGAATATTCATTTTCGATTTTAGGAATGGGAATAAATAAATCAGATATACGAGCTGTGATTCATTATAACATGCCACGAAGTTTTGAAAGCTATGTCCAGGAAGTAGGTCGAGCCGGCCGTGATGGATTACCTGCTCATTGTCATCTATTCTTGGATTCACAGGGTAATGATCAATGTGAATTACGACGGCATATCTTTTCTGATTCACTAGATCGTCATGTCATTCGTAAATTATTAGAAAAAGTGTTCATTCCATGTGAATGTAAATCGCGTGGAATTCTTTGTCCTAAACATGAAGTTGCTTTTTCTATTGAAGATACTGTACGATTAATGGATGTTCCAGAAGAAAATATAGCAACTTTGTTATGCTATTTAGAATTACATGAAAGTTCATTTGTCCAGGTAATACATAAAATGTCGGTAATAGAAATGCACTTCAACCGAAATTCTAATTCTTTAAATATTTAGGTTTTAAGTTCTGCATATACATGGTGCAAAGTTACTTCATATGGGGGGCCTAAAGCTATAAATGAAGCTGCTCAAAATTGTGCACCTTTGGCTATGGCAATTGCAATGGAAGTAAAAAAAGGAACGAAATTTGAAAATTTAAATACGATTGAATTCCCTGTTATAGAAGTTGCATCGGCTATTGGATGGGAAAGTGGAATGGTCAAACATTATTTGAAAAATTTAGAATGGACTACAGGTAAGAAATTAAAGATTAAATAAATTTTGAGAGGCTAATAATATTTTTGTTACTAGTAAATGGGCAGCCAAAACGATCAACCATTTCCGTGGAATTATCCAACTTAGGTTTTCGTGTTCGTGCTGCCGGTGACTTAAGTTCAAATGATTTAGACATGGCTTTGGATTATCTACATAATCGCGTTCAACAACAAGAGAAAACTGCATTAATTCAACTTCAAAAATGTTTTGATGCTTTCTCTAGTGTCGCAACAAATAGTTTTATGATATCTGATGAAGAAGCTTTGGAATACAGTGACAAAATTAAACAAATAATTTTTAATTATTTCCAATCTACAGACTTTATCGAGGAAAATTATATTTTAAGGGTAAGTTTCTTTACCATAAATGATTGCCGAAAGTATAATCGCACATTTTTTTTCCAAACAGACAGGAGAAATCAATGAGTCACATATTAGCCAAGATGTGCGAGCCATGATCTCAATGTATCGTGATAATAATTTCACTGCACGTGCAATTGCCAGGATATTTCATGGTATACAAAGTCCAAATTATCCAGCAGTGATTTGGGGTCGTTGTAAATATTGGCGTGCACATTTAAAATCCGATTTTAATGCAATTTGTAAAATTGCTACCCAAGAGATTATTCGAATGCGCTGATAAATATGTTTGTTATGAAAAAGTTTTTTGGTGTTTGTAAGTAGTAAAATTTTTTCGTTTTCTTTTTGCTTTAAAATTTTATCCAGTGATACACACTTAAAAAGTGATGTTTTTTAAATAGAAAATAAGATCGCAGTAAGATTTATAGCCTGGTTAACATGTATTCGATATTTATAAAAGTGTTATCACAATTTGGATCTCAGTTCACTTAAAAATTTCCTGTTATTCTACGCCTTTGATTACCAGGTTAATATATCGAAATTCGAGTAAAAATTTATAAACAAGGGAGTGGAAAACTGTAATCAACGTAACTATAAATGATGCAAGTTATTTATCATATTTTTACTAAATATATTATTTATAATTTGCTATTTACTAATGAAAATCTATATCTCAGTGATTAATTACGCCGAGAGACATAAAAAATCCCTGACACGGCACTGAATATAATTTTTTTGTTACTAATTAAATCCGGGTTTGTATGATTTGGAAAATTTTTGTATTTACATAAAACTTAGACTTCATCCCACAGTACCTGATTCGAAATATTTGAAAATAGGATACATGTTGACCCGGTTTTAGATATATAGTCCGAAATATGTGATAATGATTACTTTTATCAGAAGCAATAGGCTATGATTAGTTTAGAGCCACTTTAATGACATAATCCTAAGGCATCACAATGACAGTTCTTGTTTTATCAATTTTCATTTAAGAGAGATTTCCCTCCCTTTACGTCTTTCGAATAATCTTTACATTATACAATCAGGGTTGCGTTTAGCTAACATTATAACTCTGGTTAAAAAATCAAATTAATTTAGAATTGAATCCCGATTGAAAGCTTAGAATTTTTCCTTTTGTAGTGATAATTTGAATGAATTTCAATCGGATATGATTTTACTTCTAAAACGTAAAAAATTTTATTTTTTAACCAGAAAAATCAGATCACATTATATATAATAACACCGTGCGACACGATTTTGGTGCCCAGAATACAAATAGCTGTTTTCTAGGAAATTTAACCTGCTGAACACAAAAATCTCAACGAAATTTTTCTGTTACGTTACGTTTCTGGGTAAAGTTCAGTTTTTTTACTTTATGAGTAAGGTTCCCTGTAGTCAAATTTTAGGGGTTAGGTAATTACGAAATAAAAATTAATCACTTCGTAATGTAATTTCCGACTTTCGTACCTCAGCTTTGACAATCAGAATAAAGGCTTGATCCAAAAATCAGCTCACGGTAGAATTTAAAAAGGTCGGAAAGCTTTACCCGATAAGTACCTACCGTAACCGAGTTAATTACATAAGCTTTGATACGCCAATCCCAATATAAGTGTTTATTGTCAGATTGAACCCTTGATCCAAAAAACAGCTCATAATCCAATTTAAGGAAGTAAAAACTCTTAATATTTGAGTACGTGACTTACTGCCTAAATAAGGAAACCTGATTATCCAAATTTCCCAGTTACCCACCTTCGTTTTGACATACCAAGCACAGTATAAGTTTTCATGTTCAGAATGAACTGAAAAGAACTGAAAATCAGCTCATGAAACAATTTTGGGAAGCCAAAAATTTTTACATTTTGAAAATCTACAATACAATGAAAATAGTTTTGACGTTGCACCTTAAAAACTCGTTAGAAAAATTTGATCGCTATTATCGTGATCAGCAAGTTCAGTTTGAATGAAATTTGAATGGAAAATAGCCATTTAGATCACGGGTTCTCCAATTCTAATTTTTCGCACGGTGTAATTAATATACATGTATAAATTTTTACAATCTTCTGATAAAAGTAACCAATATGAGTAATTTTTATTATGGTTTGTTAAAAATAAGCCGACCATAACTTTATTAAATATTGTTTTTATTTTTTATTTGAGAAAAATGTATTTTTGTACTTTTAATATAGAGTAATAAATTAATTTTTTCATTAAACGTACAGTATATAAATTAACACTTAAAACAAATTATTTCGAATATTTAATGCTAGGAGGTATTTAATGATGTAAACGGTCTTTGTGATTGATCTGCGCATAAAATTGAACCACCGGTTGTAACTCGTTGTTCGTTATCCATTAAGGTAACTTGATGTTGATGTTCAGCCCTAAAACAAAAACATCATTTCTATGGTCACAAGTGTCACAAAAGTAACGATTTTACCTTAAAAATTTTTCAGACTAAAGATACAAGGATAGAAAAATCTATTTAGTGAGCATAGAAATATGACCTTGAAATGTCAACGGAATTTTATTTTATTTATAGTGAATTGATTTGCATTCGATTTCTATCAGATGCTTGTGAATTGCAACATCGAAGTTTTCCGAAAATACTCATGTTATAATTCCGAACGTTTCACGATAATGATGAAATGATTATAAAAAAAAGTAAATAAACTATACGTTTGGAATTTGGGTGTTGTACGTATATAGACATGAAATAGACCACGATTGTATTTATAAAGATATCTTACGTATATTTCCCACTATTTTCTTCAGGTATATTTTTATTGAATAATATTGTTGAAGGCACAACTGGTGTCGTATTTGCTGGTTCCAATTTTCCATTATAAACTAATAAATCGTCAACCAAAATCTAAAAATTTTTATTTTTTATAGTATGATAATTGTCTCTATCATGGTAACGTAAATTTTTCAATATTTACCTCAAACTCTTTAACACCACGAGAGGGTGTTTTTGCATAATTCCAAATTTTAATTATTGATATTGTTACAATATGATCAAATATTAAATAAATTCGATTCAAATGTCCAGGTAATATTGGTGCTAACCATGAGTGTATTGCATCATTTGTGGTATTTATATCATCTATTAACTTATCCGGTGTTCGAATATCATTGTCTACACCTTCCAAAATATTTATACTTTCTGGAAATGCTGCAATATCTATAAATAAAACAAGTACAATATTAAAATTAATTTTATTTGTGTGCTTATTTTATTGAGATAATTAAAAAAATTGTAAACGGATTTTTTTTGTGGTTCTCAATCAAAAATTTACAAATTTAATAGCAAAATATATGATATATAGGTTTTCCACCTATACTGTAGTTTTTATTTAAACACTACAAATGAACCAAATTTAAAAGGTTGGATTTATCAACGAATTTGTGCTATTGAGATTATTCTAGATTAGGTTAGTTTGAAGGTCTCAGTATTATAAAATCAATTAACAGATAGACGGGTGATGGAAACCTAGAAACAAAAAAAATTATACTTACTGTTTAAATTAAGATGTATTTTTTTCCCTTTTTCATCATAAGCCTGTATACCATTTAGTCCCACATAATAAGGATCACCATATGTGGAAAATATTAAAATTTGAAAAACAAATCCTTGTGGTAATGTAGGACATTCATAATAATCTTCATCGTTGATTGATTTATGATTTAGAGAACAATTTGTATTAATTGAATTTTCTTCGATTGGAGAACTTAATTTTTTGATATTAAAGAAATGTATATCTTGAGAAAAATTATAATGCAAATTTCCTGGTGCACGGCGTAAAATAAATATATGGGAATTATCCTCAGAATTCATTATGGGCTTATTATTAATGATTATTGTTAATTGTTTTACGCCAGCAAATGATAAATCCATTGATGAATTGTAATTCCAAAAACGAAAGCCTAAAAAGTAATAATTTCTAGAATAATAATACCATTTCAGTTTTATTTTACCAAGAATCGCTAATAGAGTCCGATCTTGCCGTGTGTGATATATTTTACGCTGGAATTAAATTGCATGATACTAACCGATAATTGCAGATACTTCATGTAGAAACAAATGCATAATAATCGGATGATTCGTAATAAATTCATCGCTCCACATATTATTTGGATCCATAGTCACATTTTCCGTACCAATAAGTCGTATTAATTTCGAATCATTTTCATTATGTTGTAGTTGGATATCACGAATAGGAACAGATTCGTTATCAGTATTCAGTACTTCCAAACCAGTTAAACCGATCACATGTGGTTTACCCCAATTTGAAAGTAAAATTAATGTTATATGATCTGTTGAGTATGATTCAGTAGGATTTTTTTGGCATTCCACATTTTTTATCACAGCACTTGTGAATGGCCGAGTATTCTAAAATTATTACAAATTTTAAAAAAAATTTGTATTTATTTTCAAGGAACTATATTTATCAAGTACATCTTCAAAAGAGGCTTTTTAGTGAAGCGAGTGTCTTCTAAATTTATTTTTTCCATACGCTTACTTGTGAAACGTTTGATTAGATCCTACCTAGATATCGCATCTTTTATCGAAAGCCTTCCTTAACGGCGGGTAGGTCAAATACGTACCAGGAAATCAAATGCGAAAGGATGAATCCTTGAAGTAGTGCAATAAAAATTTTCAATGCCTAGAATAGAATCTACTATGTGAGTATAGAGGGGAGTAGTTGACAAAGAATGTTACGTAGTAGTCGTAGGATTGTTAAAGTGGAAATAAACTCAAGGTACAGGTTGACCGCGAAGTAGAGCTGGTAGGTGGATAACCGGAAAAGGCGGAAAATCGGCTCATCTCCTTGTTTGATAGGTAAAAGCTTACAACGAATTGTATTACTAGAAAAAGATTCAGCTAATCTAAGGATAAACCGAATTAAATTTTGAGCTTATGTTTTAGCAATCACTTCTTATAAGAAAGTTTTGAGTTCCTCCTTTCTATTCTAGAGTGTGGCGTAGTTTTTTTAATTACTTTTTACACTTACCTCTATTGTAGATGTTGATGGTCTTTCCAAAATTTCTTGTTCAATATCAGTAAGAATTTGCCCTGATACTAAGTGGTATGATGTATCGTTCTTTGAAATTTCTTCTAAAATATTATCATCCGTTGTAAATAAAATTGTCTAAAATGATGAAAATTTGATTTAAAAACAATTTTTATTTGAGAGTGAAATATAAAATTATTTTCATAATTTATACATCATATGCCTACATCACCAAATTCATCCATATTTCCAATTATTCCACCACGTGCCCTAGCAATTTCACCTTGAAATATATACAAATTATTTAATGTGATTTCTACATCTTTGGCACCACGATATGAATGTATTCTTGATTTATTATAATTCTATAATATAAAAAAAACGATTATTTAATTTTTCTAGAAGAGCTAACATAATAATTTAGTGGTAATGGAAACATAGAGTGTAGCCCTTTTAATTATAATAATTGATAATAATCTCAAATGGTGGGCTTACTCACCCAAATTCTGAGCATCGCTAAAGACTCTACTGATGCAAAAATAATCTTAATAATGTGCCTCGAACCAGGATTGAATGGTGCAAGCCACATATGCATATCATCTCTTGTTCGATTTACGCCGTCTACTAAATTTGATACAACGCGAGGATCATTTGTATATTCTGGTAGAATATTTATATCTGATGGATCAGCAGTTACCTAAAAATATATATGTAGAATAATGAAATAGAAAAATAAGTTTTCAAAACTTGTTTGTTGCTAAAATGGCATGTTTTGTTCTGTTTGCCCATCTTCAAACAGTTTATGGTAACATGTTACATAAATTTAATGAAAAATCACATATTTAGAAAAATTATAATTCTTAATTTTGCATACTTCTCTGATTTTAATTGGTTTTCCTTTATCAGAAAATAATTCGATTCCATTTAGTCCAACATAATGACGATCACCCCATGTTGTTTTTATATTGATTTCGAGTATATTACCTCTCGGTAATTCCGGTATTATGAATTGATTCGTATCCAAATTACGAAAATTATTTTGTTCTTGATACTCAATGAATGATTTTGAATTATTTTCTTTACGGAAATTATTTAAATTATTATTTCTCGAACAAGGTGTATCTACAATAGAAAAAAAAACATACAACTCTTCTTAAAACGCTGAAAATTGTTAGTTGGAACTTATTTTCAACACTCGGTTAACCATTAAAATGCTTTTTATAACTGCTTCTTCTTGAAGATATAGAGACAATGATTGATGGATGGACTTCGTTTTGTCAATAATTTTGAACTCCTTTCTATTTGTATTTGATATAAATACTTCTAGAGTAATTATAATCCCCTTAACATATTTGGTCTATAAATCCAGCTTTTTGACAAATATATACTGTTTACGGAAAATAAAATTCTATCGATATGATTCTATTTTCATGTACTACACACTATGTGAAAACAAAAAAACTTGTTAATATCATAGAATCGACTTTCGAGATCTGACTTATCCCAAATTTCTACCCGAATACATTCACGATTTTTGTCCCATCACAAAGCCGTTGGCGGATGATAACTCTTATTCAGAATACTCGAATTTCAATGGTCATTTTCAGCGTATATTGAATTTAGTCGTCAGAAATGCGTCACTTACACTTTATTTTAGCATTTTCGTCGTTGAATTAAGATTGACTTTGTAAAATATTCAGTGTTCTGAACTCAGTAGATTCGAAATCAGAATATAAAAAATGTATAAATAAATCTATACAAGTGTTGAGAATATAGAATGGGGGTACCTATACCAAAACATGAGCAGCTACCAGAAACATGGTCTTGGAAGGAATCGAAAATACTGAGTTTTAGTTAGATTTTGAATTTACTTTTATCGCAATCAAGTCGCGAAAGTTTCTCTTTTAAGTTTATTATACTAACCAAATTTTTTCATAGTCTTCAACTATATCGATGTTTCCACTTTTACACTATTCCCAAATAAATAAAAATTTTAAAATGAAAAAACTAGTTTTTTAATATTATGAAAAATTACAAAAAATAAAAAAGTTTCAGTATATATAATATTTAAAAAAAAAAAAAGCTACACATTTATATCTATATCCACTTATGAAAAAAGAAAATCAATTCTCACCACCTGCTTTGTTCGAAAAATACTGTAAAGGATTCCATATTTTATAATTTTCAAGTTTCTTTGTCGATTTACTAACAAATATTTCTGATGTATCACTCAATATTTTATGAAACGGACTTGTGTGAGCTGAAGATGATGTCTGAAAATCTGATGTAGGTTGTGATTGAATTGATGCACGACGTCCATATTTTGCTGATTGACTTGTTTTGCTAGAAATTCAAAAATATTTGGGTGAAGTATTCTATTAAATATTAAATGTGTAATCGTGAAATACCTGTTGTTAGTATTTATCGAGCCTAAATCATTATTCGATTGTGAACTGGCCAGGGGTAATAAATGAGTTGGTATTTCAACACTTAAACTTTTTTCAAAATGTGCAATTGTTTCAGCATTTGTTAAATTTGCTAATGGATCATGATAAGTTTTATTTGGAGTTTTGTTTGGAGCATCACCAGTGCCAATACCTTCGATTTCAACTGATTTTTTATTCCTAAAAATATAAGCCATGTTTTAAAATTAATCGCTTAAAGTGAACTAATCATTACAATAATCATAATTTGGATGAACTGATGAAGAACGGAGCCCTCCGGCTGGGTTTAAATTTTTAATAGATTCGATTACTCGAAAGTCGAAACTCGAAAATTGGTATTCTTCATTTTCGATTTGTTTTACTATGTTTAACAATATTCCATCGTCAACTCGTGGCGCCACGGATATCGTAAATATGCTCAATTTTTAATCATTTTGATTTAACGGGGAGCCGATTTAACATACGACGATAGTTTAGGGCTGCTAAGACGATTAGTATTTGTTAAGGCTATATAATATATTTTTTCAAGACTCTTACCGGTGCTAAAAATTCTATGTAATCATATTGAACTTACTCCGTTATATCTTCAAGCCATTGTGGAACGTCTTTTTTTGAATTTTTATCGAAAGATGCGGTTGAAAATAAATCTGAATTAGTTTTAGACATTTTTTTTTTCAAACGCTATAAAATTCCATGTTAGGTATTCTTAATATAAAAAAAGTTAAAATATCAAATTTTTCTCGCAGGGCCTCTCTTGAACAGAAGTTATTAGAAGATAATAAGAAGTTAATTTTATTTTGTAAGCATTTATTTTAGTGAATGGTTGTTTAATGTATGAAATGTGTGTTTAGACTAATTTTATGTTTGTGTTATTTATTATACGGTGTAATTACTATAGCAACAGGATAACAACATTTTATTCACAAGCCATGGTAGAAATGATCTTTAAGGGCCAGGTCAATTCTATAATTATGTATATTATATTAGTGATAGTAAATATTTTTTTTTACGACTTTGCTTATTATAAATACTTCCATTTTAGTAATAACACGTTGCCAATATAACCTAACCTAACCTAGTAATAACACTAAAGAAATTCCAAATTTGGTAAAACTCTACAAATCGATAAACATATTTCTTTGAATGTTAGACTTATAGAAAATATAAAAGTTATTTTCAGAACTTAGCTTTCTAAAAATAAAGGTGTTTGCTAGAAGAAGGCGCAAAAAAAATTAAGAGAATATTCTTCAGTCAATTGATTGTTTGTTTTCACTTGTTTTTTTATAATACTAAATGTTTTTGTGAAAAGTATACACTTTTTACACATCTGGAACTAATGGACTCTATAGCCTGTGGAAGTGTGTCCTTCGTGGACAGCCAATATAACCTAACCTAACCTACACATCTGGAAGCATTATTCGACAAGATTTCTTTATGTTTTTACCTGTAGCGTTAGTGGACAATTGATCTTTAAGTTTATGTACTTACTTAAGAAACACCCTTCTCATTTTTCTAATAGTAACCGAAGAATTCTGAATGTTTGTTTCTCTTTAAAATCTTACGATATCCATTTACATACTTTCTATTGAAAAATACATACTTCTTAAAAAAGGAAAATTGCTTTGTTTTGAAAATCGGATACTTATTTCAATCCTTATACCTATCGATTTTCATTGTTGGGTTCTATCATAGAATTCAACCAGTGAACATCACAAAGCTGACAAATTCATATCTATTTCGAAACATGTAAACCGTTTTTTTCGATATGTCAGCCTCCTCGGAAATTTTTTCTGATTGCAGACCTGGCCTGTCATTTATAAAAGTAGCATACAAATTTGGATTTCGATTTTCGGGATGAAATTAATAACTTTTTATCGGAGAGCAAAAATTATTATTGTAAAGGGTGATAGTTTGATTCTTTAATATTCATAAAATATTTCGTTTTTAAAAAAGAATAACAAAAAAGTAAGAATAGTTTAATTAATTATTTAGGTAAATGATCGACATATTTTCAATTGTATTGTATTTTCAATTGGTACCATCATGTACCATAAAAGTGGAATTAGAGCAAATATTGTAGGTTTTTGATAATAGTAGTTTGTTTACGCGGTTCTTTAACCGTGATTTCATTAAATTGATGACACAATAATAGATTGACGGAGTGTGAAGTTTTTTTTATTATGCCCGAAAAAATTTACTACTCTAGGATTTTAATTGCCTTAAGATTCCTACCTCGGTTGTAACAACAAGTACGTAGAGATAGAAGGCAGTTACATATAATATACCGCTATGATTTTAGGTAGCCAATAGAGTTGTCATTTCAAAAGTATCCACCCTTAATAACTCTTGACCTCTTGACCCTGATAGAGTCTGGCGCGATCCTTGAGGTTCACACGAATAAGTTTTCAGCATAATAAAACTCGATCGACTCGAAATGACTCGATCGAATGTTATGAAATTCTTTTTGGATCATATCGTCGTTAATACGCTTCGGTCGGCACCTCAACAAAGTCGGTATAATTTTTTGTTCGCGCGATATCGACGATATACTTCTTCTCCAAATTAGTGTTAATGCCTTGTCCTAACCATGAAACGTAAAGATATGTTGAAAATTTCGATTTCGAAAATCGGACCCATTACAATAACTTCGTTATTGAACGTAGAGCTACAATTAGATACTGTATTATAATTTTTCTATTTGCTTTATATAAGGTGTAACACAAATTGGTTCGTTACAATAAACTATTTCTTTTACATTTTTTTAAATACGGATTTCATAAAATTAGTTCGATATTTATGATTATTTTTAAAAGTTGCCTTTCGTTTCTGAAGCTTATCATATCTAAAGAATTTTATACTAGTAAATGTCCCATTTTAGAAAGCAATTTGTCCCCCGGAATTCTGTATGGTGTGGTTTGCGCAATGTTTGATAAATTTTAATGAAATGTGTACCAGATATTAATCAATATATAGAATAATAATTATTGAAGTTAATTAACATATTTCGAAAATACATGTATGTCGTAGTCGTTTGATGTATTACTAAAATATCCTTGTCAGAGGAATCGATATAACCTAGAAAATAGCTAATGCAATTCTGGAAAACTTGAAAATCAAGTTTATAAACATACGTTCGGATAAAAATTTGTTTATACAAAGATTACTATATTATATTAGGATCACAAATTAAAGGATTAGACAAAAAAATGGCTTTGTGTGAAACTTTTTTCTTAACCCACCCTAAAATGTTCTTTGGATCATTCTGATCAAAGGCTCTCACGGCTACAAAAATTTTTAACGAGTAGTTTTCGAGCTACGGCCTATCAAAGCATATGACTAGGAAAAGGGCTTTCTGTGAAACTTTTTACTATCTTTCCTAGTCACATACTAAAACTATAACTATACTTGTAAATTTTCTTATTTTGCATAATAAGAAAAAAGTCATTCTTTATAAAAAATTTTGCTTATTCTGAAAAGTATGTATAGGCATAATTAAAACTTCTAAATAATGTACAGGGCAGTCAAAAATTTGGAATCACTAGACTAAACTACCCTTCCTAATACCGCTAGACTTTTTTTGTGCGGGGTTATCTCAAACAAAAAGTTTATAATTGTGATCTAAATGACGATGAAAAACTTTTAAAACAAAAAAATCGCAGAAACAGTTAATGAGATAAATGTACATACACAGCATAAAGTTTATAAAAAAAATTTAAAGTTTTGGTTGAAAAATCTGTTATAGTAGGAGGAGAACATGTTAATTGATTTAATGTTATTTTCTTTGATACGTTTTTTAGTAATTACAAACTTTTTTCAAATAAAAAATGATGTTTTAATTAAAGTATACGGATCTTCTTGATATTTTGTTCGATTCATAATTGTTGAAAAAACTTTATATACACTACTAAGTTGTGCAATCAATTGGATGCACAACTTCAAAGTTAAGCAATCAAATTGATAACAAGTATTTATTATAATTGATAATGTCAAATAACTTTCATTAAAATTTTTAAAATAAAAATATTTTAATTTCTAAAAAAATCGATTTTTAACAATCGTATTAATCGTAATTTAATCGATTGTTTATATCGATTAATCGAATCGTTTACAATCGATTTAATAATTTTTCGCGCCTTGGACAATTTAAAAAACGCTTATATTACTCAACGCAACCAATTTATTGTCTGTTCTATTGTATAAATCTAATAAGCTTCAATTGAGGATTCTTCTGAAAGGGTCTAAAAATCATAGGTAAAAAAAAAAAAAAACAAAAAACAAAAAACAAAAAAACAAATATTTTCAATAAATGTTTATTGGATTTTATTATAATATAAAATAGTATGTACATTATATAATATTATAACATTATTATATAAAAATATTCGTTTTGACTTGATACTTTCATAATTATGGAATATTATTATTTCGCTGAATATTTTAAAAAAGTTTACAATTTTTTATGTATAATATACGTTGATCCACAAATATTTAAATACATCATCTAAAGTTTTTTTAATTTCACTATAATTTTTAATTTTGTTGTGGAAACAGAGTTTCTATTCTAATTTGGTATTTTCTAATTTTGAATTACTCAAAAAAATTCTATAAATGTCATGCAAAATTTAATAAAATTTATTTGGTTGATGATAAATGTATATTTTGAGGTTTAAAAAATCAAACACCTTCTATGAAGGTATTTACGACTAGTCAACAAAATATAAATGAACTTCCGAGAAACGAGAGCCCGTTGATTGAATTTATACCAGATACCCTGTTATGATATATGATACCTAAACGATTTTTTGGCGAATTAAAGCGGGGGAGGTTTAAATAATTTTAAAACAAAACCTAATAAAAATTGTAAGTTAATCGACAGGTTCTGGTTTTTGGAAGATATCCCAAGAAAAATTATCTTTGGTTGCTTAATAAATATAATATGTTTTGGTCGTGCTTTATTTTTTAAAAATTTATTACAATTTGTGGAAGAACTTTCTTTCAATAGAGGTTCAAATTATCTAATAAATAACAGCTAATAACCAATTGGCTCAATTATATTATGTCTACTGTACGGTGGGAGCTAATTTCAAATAAGTGAAATTGGATAAAATTTATTTTATTATATATAGAATTTAATACTTTCAAATCAATGGGTATCAGTTTTTATAAATTCGTTCAGTCTACAAGATATTCAACTTGATTTTAGAGTATTCCCTTAGCAAATGGAGAATCAGAAGGGTCACATGCTTCAAAACAGAGTGAGAAAAGGACAAAAGAACAAAAATCTACCCCTCAACATTATCCAATCGGAACGGTAAATCATTACCTAGACCCCGAAAGTACTGTATTAATTGAAAATGTTAAGGGAGCATCCATAAACTGCGTAGCTCAAATTCAGTCTCTTTGGAATGTAGTTTTCTTTATTATCAAGTAAAGAAGTCATTTTGTATTTTCTGAAACATTGGCATTTCGGCATTGTAAGATTATGGCGTTCATAAAATATAAAAGTGCCCAATGTTAACCCAATAAATAAAAGTATATAAAAAAATTACGTATCTTGACTTCATTGCCACCCTCCTCGACACAGCTCTTCGTAGCTTTTAAACTAACTCCCTCCTCCTCTTGGCCGGGCCACGTGGTTTTTGAATACTCCATAACCAGAAAGAGATAGATAAAATTTTATTCCATAACAAAAAACGTTTCTTTTTAAAAATAATCAACTCTTATTTGATAAATTTTAAATACCTTCTGATTCATACTGTATTAAGAATACTATTTTAAGTGGAAGAAATTTCGTTCAAAACTGATTAAAGAAAATATCGAATATTTTAAATATACATAATATTTAATAAATATTAAAAACATCTTTGAGCAACTTTCAGTAATGATCTTCTGGAAGAATTATCGTGTATAATTAAGAAAAAACATGACCAAATATATTTCCTATAAAAAATATTTTAAAAATAGAGCACTAAAACGTGTGTTTGTACTTTTTTTTTATTACATATCATTGTAAAAAAGATTTTTGTTAAAAAAAAAATCTGTCCTTAAAATATATCTAAAAAAATAATTTAATTGCATTATATCTGTTATCTATTTTACTTCAGTTGTACATATTTGGTGATAAAAGTTATTCAATTAGGCCTACTAAATATCTTGGATACTGTAAGAAAGTTGCATGAAAAGCAGGCTTTTCAATTTATTAACTTACATTCTTGGTTACTAACTCAATTTTCCAATACTTGACGAACGATACTTCTTAGCATGTTATGTATTTGACGACATTTTTATTAGTATCATCAAGTGTTTGTCGAAACATATCCATTGAATCCTTAGATTGAACCGGTTGTCTCGAATCTGTATACAAATACCCAGCACCAATCGTTCAGATATTAAAATCACTAAAT